>NC_092537.1:15502500-15748126 GCF_037038585.1 Patagioenas fasciata | reverse complement strand
TGTGCTTGAACGCCAAGACGTTCGCGCTTCTGTGAGATGAAAGACGTCCTTCTGCATATGTGGTTGCTCACACCGGTGCACTTGTTAGTGTATCCATTCAGTCCTGGGCTGCGGGGCATTCAGAAGTGGCTCTGTGGAGACGTCTGCATAGAGGCAGCTGTCAGAACACGCACACTCGATTGTTCACCAAAACATATGCAGACGCGTCCTTAGCCTGTAGATTTGGATGCACAGAGTTCCCTGTGTTCGCAAGAGACAAGGGAATCGCGTCTGTGCGCACAGAAGCAATAGCGGACCGTTTCCCTCGGAGTGAACGCGAAAGAGCCGTCTATATACTCGCAGACACGCGAACGTGCCTCAATGCGGTCACAGAGGCAGCAGCTTTTGCACAGATGCTCCTGGTGATTCTGGCACTTTCCAGGCACACTCCTGAAAGTCGCGCACACTGCTGTTCACTCGCTAAACGACCTCTTGGGAAACACGTCTCCGGTCGACGGACCGCTCAGATTGCTTCTCGTGTAACTGTGAACTGTGTCAGCGCAGGGAATCCGTCTCTGTTGAGCAGATGTCAATCCTGCCTCGCTTTTGCTTTGTTGCCTCTACCAAGATGATTTCCCGTTTCTCTCTTCACTGGAGCAGGCAGACACAGCCAACGCACATCAAGTGTCAAGAGACACGCTCTGCTGAGCTCAACGCTTGTGCAGATGCACATGTGCGACGAAGTCAACACACGTGCTTGTGGAGAGAAAGAAAGGGACTCCCAGGCGTGTGGAGGGACGGGGAGAAAGAGCGGGCGCTGAGGAACACAGTTTCAAACAGACTGTCTCCACACAAACAGGCACCTGTCTGCAGGTATCCTAGATCTTGATTCTTGAACTTGAGGAAACACGCGTCTGAGCAAAACTCCCAAACGCTTCCAGGAAAGACACAGGCTCTCCCACAAGCACACAAGTGTTTGCCCTCAGCTATAGATCAGGGACAAGCCTGTGAAGAGCAACCAAAGAGCTCGTCCGTCTTTCTCTCAGTAGATGGGAGTAGGCGCGCTTGCGGATGTGTGCGTGTGTGTGGCCACGCGTTTGCTTAGGCATCAGTGTGTGAAAAGGTAGGTGCTTTTCTCTAGCTGCGTGTGCGTGCACGTGGTGCTGGGTGCACATCCCTGGGTGCTCGTGGAAAGGTTTCTGCATGGTTTTCGCTGAGGAATCGTGTGTGTGCACATGGACAAAGAGAAGGCGCAGCAACCAGGTTCCAGCGCCGAAGAAGGCAAAAGGCGAGGTTTCCGGCGCTATCTCCTTCTCTCCCCAGAGCTAGTCGCGCAAAGCAAGCCGCTAAGCCGGCGACCGGCAAGAGAGCTACAACGAAGCATGCCGAACGGAGAAAATAGCAGCAGCTCATCTGTTCACACCTTGTTTCTGCCATGTGCTTGAACGCCAAGACGTTCGCGCTTCTGTGAGATGAAAGACGTCCTTCTGCATATGTGGTTGCTCACACCGGTGCACTTGTTAGTGTATCCATTCAGTCCTGGGCTGCGGGGCATTCAGAAGTGGCTCTGTGGAGACGTCTGCATAGAGGCAGCTGTCAGAACACGCACACTCGATTGTTCACCAAAACATATGCAGACGCGTCCTTAGCCTGTAGATTTGGATGCACAGAGTTCCCTGTGTTCGCAAGAGACAAGGGAATCGCGTCTGTGCGCACAGAAGCAATAGCGGACCGTTTCCCTCGGAGTGAACGCGAAAGAGCCGTCTATATACTCGCAGACACGCGAACGTGCCTCAATGCGGTCACAGAGGCAGCAGCTTTTGCACAGATGCTCCTGGTGATTCTGGCACTTTCCAGGCACACTCCTGAAAGTCGCGCACACTGCTGTTCACTCGCTAAACGACCTCTTGGGAAACACGTCTCCGGTCGACGGACCGCTCAGATTGCTTCTCGTGTAACTGTGAACTGTGTCAGCGCAGGGAATCCGTCTCTGTTGAGCAGATGTCAATCCTGCCTCGCCTTTGCTTTGTTGCCTCTACCAAGATGATTTCCCGTTTCTCTCTTCACTGGAGCAGGCAGACACAGCCAACGCACATCAAGTGTCAAGAGACACGCTCTGCTGAGCTCAACGCTTGTGCAGATGCACATGTGCGACGAAGTCAACACACGTGCTTGTGGAGAGAAAGAAAGGGACTCCCAGGCGTGTGGAGCGACGGGGAGAAAGAGCGGGCGCTGAGGAACACAGTTTCAAACAGACTGTCTCCACACAAACAGGCACCTGTCTGCAGGTATCCTAGATCTTGATTCTTGAACTTGAGGAAACACGCGTCTGAGCAAAACTCCCAAACGCTTCCAGGAAAGACACAGGCTCTCCCACAAGCACACAAGTGTTTGCCCTCAGCTATAGATCAGGGACAAGCCTGTGAAGAGCAACCAAAGAGCTCGTCCGTCTTTCCCTCAATAGATGGGAGTAGGCGCGCTTGCGGATGTGTGCGTGTGTGTGGCCACGCGTTTGCTTAGGCATCAGTGTGTGAAAAGGTAGGTGCTTTTCTCTAGCTGCGTGTGCGTGCACGTGGTGCTGGGTGCACATCCCTGGGTGCTCGTGGAAAGGTTTCTGCATGGTTTTCGCTGAGGAATCGTGTGTGTGCACATGGACAAAGAGAAGGCGCAGCAACCAGGTTCCAGCGCCGAAGAAGGCAAAAGGCGAGGTTTCCGGCGCTATCTCCTTCTCTCCCCAGAGCTAGTCGCGCAAAGCAAGCCGCTAAGCCGGCGACCGGCAAGAGAGCTACAACGAAGCATGCCGAACGGAGAAAATAGCAGCAGCTCATCTGTTCACACCTTGTTTCTGCCATGTGCTTGAACGCCAAGACGTTCGCGCTTCTGTGAGATGAAAGACGTCCTTCTGCATATGTGGTTGCTCACACCGGTGCACTTGTTAGTGTATCCATTCAGTCCTGGGCTGCGGGGCATTCAGAAGTGGCTCTGTGGAGACGTCTGCATAGAGGCAGCTGTCAGAACACGCACACTCGATTGTTCACCAAAACATATGCAGACGCGTCCTTAGCCTGTAGATTTGGATGCACAGAGTTCCCTGTGTTCGCAAGAGACAAGGGAATCGCGTCTGTGCGCACAGAAGCAATAGCGGACCGTTTCCCTCGGAGTGAACGCGAAAGAGCCGTCTATATACTCGCAGACACGCGAACGTGCCTCAATGCGGTCACAGAGGCAGCAGCTTTTGCACAGATGCTCCTGGTGATTCTGGCACTTTCCAGGCACACTCCTGAAAGTCGCGCACACTGCTGTTCACTCGCTAAACGACCTCTTGGGAAACACGTCTCCGGTCGACGGACCGCTCAGATTGCTTCTCGTGTAACTGTGAACTGTGTCAGCGCAGGGAATCCGTCTCTGTTGAGCAGATGTCAATCCTGCCTCGCTTTTGCTTTGTTGCCTCTACCAAGATGATTTCCCGTTTCTCTCTTCACTGGAGCAGGCAGACACAGCCAACGCACATCAAGTGTCAAGAGACACGCTCTGCTGAGCTCAACGCTTGTGCAGATGCACATGTGCGACGAAGTCAACACACGTGCTTGTGGAGAGAAAGAAAGGGACTCCCAGGCGTGTGGAGCGACGGGGAGAAAGAGCGGGCGCTGAGGAACACAGTTTCAAACAGACTGTCTCCACACAAACAGGCACCTGTCTGCAGGTATCCTAGATCTTGATTCTTGAACTTGAGGAAACACGCGTCTGAGCAAAACTCCCAAACGCTTCCAGGAAAGACACAGGCTCTCCCACAAGCACACAAGTGTTTGCCCTCAGCTATAGATCAGGGACAAGCCTGTGAAGAGCAACCAAAGAGCTCGTCCGTCTTTCCCTCAGTAGATGGGAGTAGGCGCGCTTGCGGATGTGTGCGTGTGTGTGGCCACGCGTTTGCTTAGGCATCAGTGTGTGAAAAGGTAGGTGCTTTTCTCTAGCTGCGTGTGCGTGCACGTGGTGCTGGGTGCACATCCCTGGGTGCTCGTGGAAAGGTTTCTGCATGGTTTTCGCTGAGGAATCGTGTGTGTGCACATGGACAAAGAGAAGGCGCAGCAACCAGGTTCCAGCGCCGAAGAAGGCAAAAGGCGAGGTTTCCGGCGCTATCTCCTTCTCTCCCCAGAGCTAGTCGCGCAAAGCAAGCCGCTAAGCCGGCGACCGGCAAGAGAGCTACAACGAAGCATGCCGAACGGAGAAAATAGCAGCAGCTCATCTGTTCACACCTTGTTTCTGCCATGTGCTTGAACGCCAAGACGTTCGCGCTTCTGTGAGATGAAAGACGTCCTTCTGCATATGTGGTTGCTCACACCGGTGCACTTGTTAGTGTATCCATTCAGTCCTGGGCTGCGGGGCATTCAGAAGTGGCTCTGTGGAGACGTCTGCATAGAGGCAGCTGTCAGAACACGCACACTCGATTGTTCACCAAAACATATGCAGACGCGTCCTTAGCCTGTAGATTTGGATGCACAGAGTTCCCTGTGTTCGCAAGAGACAAGGGAATCGCGTCTGTGCGCACAGAAGCAATAGCGGACCGTTTCCCTCGGAGTGAACGCGAAAGAGCCGTCTATATACTCGCAGACACGCGAACGTGCCTCAATGCGGTCACAGAGGCAGCAGCTTTTGCACAGATGCTCCTGGTGATTCTGGCACTTTCCAGGCACACTCCTGAAAGTCGCGCACACTGCTGTTCACTCGCTAAACGACCTCTTGGGAAACACGTCTCCGGTCGACGGACCGCTCAGATTGCTTCTCGTGTAACTGTGAACTGTGTCAGCGCAGGGAATCCGTCTCTGTTGAGCAGATGTCAATCCTGCCTCGCTTTTGCTTTGTTGCCTCTACCAAGATGATTTCCCGTTTCTCTCTTCACTGGAGCAGGCAGACACAGCCAACGCACATCAAGTGTCAAGAGACACGCTCTGCTGAGCTCAACGCTTGTGCAGATGCACATGTGCGACGAAGTCAACACACGTGCTTGTGGAGAGAAAGAAAGGGACTCCCAGGCGTGTGGAGCGACGGGGAGAAAGAGCGGGCGCTGAGGAACACAGTTTCAAACAGACTGTCTCCACACAAACAGGCACCTGTCTGCAGGTATCCTAGATCTTGATTCTTGAACTTGAGGAAACACGCGTCTGAGCAAAACTCCCAAACGCTTCCAGGAAAGACACAGGCTCTCCCACAAGCACACAAGTGTTTGCCCTCAGCTATAGATCAGGGACAAGCCTGTGAAGAGCAACCAAAGAGCTCGTCCGTCTTTCTCTCAGTAGATGGGAGTAGGCGCGCTTGCGGATGTGTGCGTGTGTGTGGCCACGCGTTTGCTTAGGCATCAGTGTGTGAAAAGGTAGGTGCTTTTCTCTAGCTGCGTGTGCGTGCACGTGGTGCTGGGTGCACATCCCTGGGTGCTCGTGGAAAGGTTTCTGCATGGTTTTCGCTGAGGAATCGTGTGTGTGCACATGGACAAAGAGAAGGCGCAGCAACCAGGTTCCAGCGCCGAAGAAGGCAAAAGGCGAGGTTTCCGGCGCTATCTCCTTCTCTCCCCAGAGCTAGTCGCGCAAAGCAAGCCGCTAAGCCGGCGACCGGCAAGAGAGCTACAACGAAGCATGCCGAACGGAGAAAATAGCAGCAGCTCATCTGTTCACACCTTGTTTCTGCCATGTGCTTGAACGCCAAGACGTTCGCGCTTCTGTGAGATGAAAGACGTCCTTCTGCATATGTGGTTGCTCACACCGGTGCACTTGTTAGTGTATCCATTCAGTCCTGGGCTGCGGGGCATTCAGAAGTGGCTCTGTGGAGACGTCTGCATAGAGGCAGCTGTCAGAACACGCACACTCGATTGTTCACCAAAACATATGCAGACGCGTCCTTAGCCTGTAGATTTGGATGCACAGAGTTCCCTGTGTTCGCAAGAGACAAGGGAATCGCGTCTGTGCGCACAGAAGCAATAGCGGACCGTTTCCCTCGGAGTGAACGCGAAAGAGCCGTCTATATACTCGCAGACACGCGAACGTGCCTCAATGCGGTCACAGAGGCAGCAGCTTTTGCACAGATGCTCCTGGTGATTCTGGCACTTTCCAGGCACACTCCTGAAAGTCGCGCACACTGCTGTTCACTCGCTAAACGACCTCTTGGGAAACACGTCTCCGGTCGACGGACCGCTCAGATTGCTTCTCGTGTAACTGTGAACTGTGTCAGCGCAGGGAATCCGTCTCTGTTGAGCAGATGTCAATCCTGCCTCGCCTTTGCTTTGTTGCCTCTACCAAGATGATTTCCCGTTTCTCTCTTCACTGGAGCAGGCAGACACAGCCAACGCACATCAAGTGTCAAGAGACACGCTCTGCTGAGCTCAACGCTTGTGCAGATGCACATGTGCGACGAAGTCAACACACGTGCTTGTGGAGAGAAAGAAAGGGACTCCCAGGCGTGTGGAGCGACGGGGAGAAAGAGCGGGCGCTGAGGAACACAGTTTCAAACAGACTGTCTCCACACAAACAGGCACCTGTCTGCAGGTATCCTAGATCTTGATTCTTGAACTTGAGGAAACACGCGTCTGAGCAAAACTCCCAAACGCTTCCAGGAAAGACACAGGCTCTCCCACAAGCACACAAGTGTTTGCCCTCAGCTATAGATCAGGGACAAGCCTGTGAAGAGCAACCAAAGAGCTCGTCCGTCTTTCCCTCAGTAGATGGGAGTAGGCGCGCTTGCGGATGTGTGCGTGTGTGTGGCCACGCGTTTGCTTAGGCATCAGTGTGTGAAAAGGTAGGTGCTTTTCTCTAGCTGCGTGTGCGTGCACGTGGTGCTGGGTGCACATCCCTGGGTGCTCGTGGAAAGGTTTCTGCATGGTTTTCGCTGAGGAATCGTGTGTGTGCACATGGACAAAGAGAAGGCGCAGCAACCAGGTTCCAGCGCCGAAGAAGGCAAAAGGCGAGGTTTCCGGCGCTATCTCCTTCTCTCCCCAGAGCTAGTCGCGCAAAGCAAGCCGCTAAGCCGGCGACCGGCAAGAGAGCTACAACGAAGCATGCCGAACGGAGAAAATAGCAGCAGCTCATCTGTTCACACCTTGTTTCTGCCATGTGCTTGAACGCCAAGACGTTCGCGCTTCTGTGAGATGAAAGACGTCCTTCTGCATATGTGGTTGCTCACACCGGTGCACTTGTTAGTGTATCCATTCAGTCCTGGGCTGCGGGGCATTCAGAAGTGGCTCTGTGGAGACGTCTGCATAGAGGCAGCTGTCAGAACACGCACACTCGATTGTTCACCAAAACATATGCAGACGCGTCCTTAGCCTGTAGATTTGGATGCACAGAGTTCCCTGTGTTCGCAAGAGACAAGGGAATCGCGTCTGTGCGCACAGAAGCAATAGCGGACCGTTTCCCTCGGAGTGAACGCGAAAGAGCCGTCTATATACTCGCAGACACGCGAACGTGCCTCAATGCGGTCACAGAGGCAGCAGCTTTTGCACAGATGCTCCTGGTGATTCTGGCACTTTCCAGGCACACTCCTGAAAGTCGCGCACACTGCTGTTCACTCGCTAAACGACCTCTTGGGAAACACGTCTCCGGTCGACGGACCGCTCAGATTGCTTCTCGTGTAACTGTGAACTGTGTCAGCGCAGGGAATCCGTCTCTGTTGAGCAGATGTCAATCCTGCCTCGCTTTTGCTTTGTTGCCTCTACCAAGATGATTTCCCGTTTCTCTCTTCACTGGAGCAGGCAGACACAGCCAACGCACATCAAGTGTCAAGAGACACGCTCTGCTGAGCTCAACGCTTGTGCAGATGCACATGTGCGACGAAGTCAACACACGTGCTTGTGGAGAGAAAGAAAGGGACTCCCAGGCGTGTGGAGCGACGGGGAGAAAGAGCGGGCGCTGAGGAACACAGTTTCAAACAGACTGTCTCCACACAAACAGGCACCTGTCTGCAGGTATCCTAGATCTTGATTCTTGAACTTGAGGAAACACGCGTCTGAGCAAAACTCCCAAACGCTTCCAGGAAAGACACAGGCTCTCCCACAAGCACACAAGTGTTTGCCCTCAGCTATAGATCAGGGACAAGCCTGTGAAGAGCAACCAAAGAGCTCGTCCGTCTTTCTCTCAGTAGATGGGAGTAGGCGCGCTTGCGGATGTGTGCGTGTGTGTGGCCACGCGTTTGCTTAGGCATCAGTGTGTGAAAAGGTAGGTGCTTTTCTCTAGCTGCGTGTGCGTGCACGTGGTGCTGGGTGCACATCCCTGGGTGCTCGTGGAAAGGTTTCTGCATGGTTTTCGCTGAGGAATCGTGTGTGTGCACATGGACAAAGAGAAGGCGCAGCAACCAGGTTCCAGCGCCGAAGAAGGCAAAAGGCGAGGTTTCCGGCGCTATCTCCTTCTCTCCCCAGAGCTAGTCGCGCAAAGCAAGCCGCTAAGCCGGCGACCGGCAAGAGAGCTACAACGAAGCATGCCGAACGGAGAAAATAGCAGCAGCTCATCTGTTCACACCTTGTTTCTGCCATGTGCTTGAACGCCAAGACGTTCGCGCTTCTGTGAGATGAAAGACGTCCTTCTGCATATGTGGTTGCTCACACCGGTGCACTTGTTAGTGTATCCATTCAGTCCTGGGCTGCGGGGCATTCAGAAGTGGCTCTGTGGAGACGTCTGCATAGAGGCAGCTGTCAGAACACGCACACTCGATTGTTCACCAAAACATATGCAGACGCGTCCTTAGCCTGTAGATTTGGATGCACAGAGTTCCCTGTGTTCGCAAGAGACAAGGGAATCGCGTCTGTGCGCACAGAAGCAATAGCGGACCGTTTCCCTCGGAGTGAACGCGAAAGAGCCGTCTATATACTCGCAGACACGCGAACGTGCCTCAATGCGGTCACAGAGGCAGCAGCTTTTGCACAGATGCTCCTGGTGATTCTGGCACTTTCCAGGCACACTCCTGAAAGTCGCGCACACTGCTGTTCACTCGCTAAACGACCTCTTGGGAAACACGTCTCCGGTCGACGGACCGCTCAGATTGCTTCTCGTGTAACTGTGAACTGTGTCAGCGCAGGGAATCCGTCTCTGTTGAGCAGATGTCAATCCTGCCTCGCCTTTGCTTTGTTGCCTCTACCAAGATGATTTCCCGTTTCTCTCTTCACTGGAGCAGGCAGACACAGCCAACGCACATCAAGTGTCAAGAGACACGCTCTGCTGAGCTCAACGCTTGTGCAGATGCACATGTGCGACGAAGTCAACACACGTGCTTGTGGAGAGAAAGAAAGGGACTCCCAGGCGTGTGGAGCGACGGGGAGAAAGAGCGGGCGCTGAGGAACACAGTTTCAAACAGACTGTCTCCACACAAACAGGCACCTGTCTGCAGGTATCCTAGATCTTGATTCTTGAACTTGAGGAAACACGCGTCTGAGCAAAACTCCCAAACGCTTCCAGGAAAGACACAGGCTCTCCCACAAGCACACAAGTGTTTGCCCTCAGCTATATATCAGGGACAAGCCTGTGAAGAGCAACCAAAGAGCTCGTCCGTCTTTCCCTCAATAGATGGGAGTAGGCGCGCTTGCGGATGTGTGCGTGTGTGTGGCCACGCGTTTGCTTAGGCATCAGTGTGTGAAAAGGTAGGTGCTTTTCTCTAGCTGCGTGTGCGTGCACGTGGTGCTGGGTGCACATCCCTGGGTGCTCGTGGAAAGGTTTCTGCATGGTTTTCGCTGAGGAATCGTGTGTGTGCACATGGACAAAGAGAAGGCGCAGCAACCAGGTTCCAGCGCCGAAGAAGGCAAAAGGCGAGGTTTCCGGCGCTATCTCCTTCTCTCCCCAGAGCTAGTCGCGCAAAGCAAGCCGCTAAGCCGGCGACCGGCAAGAGAGCTACAACGAAGCATGCCGAACGGAGAAAATAGCAGCAGCTCATCTGTTCACACCTTGTTTCTGCCATGTGCTTGAACGCCAAGACGTTCGCGCTTCTGTGAGATGAAAGACGTCCTTCTGCATATGTGGTTGCTCACACCGGTGCACTTGTTAGTGTATCCATTCAGTCCTGGGCTGCGGGGCATTCAGAAGTGGCTCTGTGGAGACGTCTGCATAGAGGCAGCTGTCAGAACACGCACACTCGATTGTTCACCAAAACATATGCAGACGCGTCCTTAGCCTGTAGATTTGGATGCACAGAGTTCCCTGTGTTCGCAAGAGACAAGGGAATCGCGTCTGTGCGCACAGAAGCAATAGCGGACCGTTTCCCTCGGAGTGAACGCGAAAGAGCCGTCTATATACTCGCAGACACGCGAACGTGCCTCAATGCGGTCACAGAGGCAGCAGCTTTTGCACAGATGCTCCTGGTGATTCTGGCACTTTCCAGGCACACTCCTGAAAGTCGCGCACACTGCTGTTCACTCGCTAAACGACCTCTTGGGAAACACGTCTCCGGTCGACGGACCGCTCAGATTGCTTCTCGTGTAACTGTGAACTGTGTCAGCGCAGGGAATCCGTCTCTGTTGAGCAGATGTCAATCCTGCCTCGCCTTTGCTTTGTTGCCTCTACCAAGATGATTTCCCGTTTCTCTCTTCACTGGAGCAGGCAGACACAGCCAACGCACATCAAGTGTCAAGAGACACGCTCTGCTGAGCTCAACGCTTGTGCAGATGCACATGTGCGACGAAGTCAACACACGTGCTTGTGGAGAGAAAGAAAGGGACTCCCAGGCGTGTGGAGCGACGGGGAGAAAGAGCGGGCGCTGAGGAACACAGTTTCAAACAGACTGTCTCCACACAAACAGGCACCTGTCTGCAGGTATCCTAGATCTTGATTCTTGAACTTGAGGAAACACGCGTCTGAGCAAAACTCCCAAACGCTTCCAGGAAAGACACAGGCTCTCCCACAAGCACACAAGTGTTTGCCCTCAGCTATAGATCAGGGACAAGCCTGTGAAGAGCAACCAAAGAGCTCGTCCGTCTTTCCCTCAATAGATGGGAGTAGGCGCGCTTGCGGATGTGTGCGTGTGTGTGGCCACGCGTTTGCTTAGGCATCAGTGTGTGAAAAGGTAGGTGCTTTTCTCTAGCTGCGTGTGCGTGCACGTGGTGCTGGGTGCACATCCCTGGGTGCTCGTGGAAAGGTTTCTGCATGGTTTTCGCTGAGGAATCGTGTGTGTGCACATGGACAAAGAGAAGGCGCAGCAACCAGGTTCCAGCGCCGAAGAAGGCAAAAGGCGAGGTTTCCGGCGCTATCTCCTTCTCTCCCCAGAGCTAGTCGCGCAAAGCAAGCCGCTAAGCCGGCGACCGGCAAGAGAGCTACAACGAAGCATGCCGAACGGAGAAAATAGCAGCAGCTCATCTGTTCACACCTTGTTTCTGCCATGTGCTTGAACGCCAAGACGTTCGCGCTTCTGTGAGATGAAAGACGTCCTTCTGCATATGTGGTTGCTCACACCGGTGCACTTGTTAGTGTATCCATTCAGTCCTGGGCTGCTGGGCATTCAGAAGTGGCTCTGTGGAGACGTCTGCATAGAGGCAGCTGTCAGAACACGCACACTCGATTGTTCACCAAAACATATGCAGACGCGTCCTTAGCCTGTAGATTTGGATGCACAGAGTTCCCTGTGTTCGCAAGAGACAAGGGAATCGCGTCTGTGCGCACAGAAGCAATAGCGGACCGTTTCCCTCGGAGTGAACGCGAAAGAGCCGTCTATATACTCGCAGACACGCGAACGTGCCTCAATGCGGTCACAGAGGCAGCAGCTTTTGCACAGATGCTCCTGGTGATTCTGGCACTTTCCAGGCACACTCCTGAAAGTCGCGCACACTGCTGTTCACTCGCTAAACGACCTCTTGGGAAACACGTCTCCGGTCGACGGACCGCTCAGATTGCTTCTCGTGTAACTGTGAACTGTGTCAGCGCAGGGAATCCGTCTCTGTTGAGCAGATGTCAATCCTGCCTCGCCTTTGCTTTGTTGCCTCTACCAAGATGATTTCCCGTTTCTCTCTTCACTGGAGCAGGCAGACACAGCCAACGCACATCAAGTGTCAAGAGACACGCTCTGCTGAGCTCAACGCTTGTGCAGATGCACATGTGCGACGAAGTCAACACACGTGCTTGTGGAGAGAAAGAAAGGGACTCCCAGGCGTGTGGAGCGACGGGGAGAAAGAGCGGGCGCTGAGGAACACAGTTTCAAACAGACTGTCTCCACACAAACAGGCACCTGTCTGCAGGTATCCTAGATCTTGATTCTTGAACTTGAGGAAACACGCGTCTGAGCAAAACTCCCAAACGCTTCCAGGAAAGACACAGGCTCTCCCACAAGCACACAAGTGTTTGCCCTCAGCTATAGATCAGGGACAAGCCTGTGAAGAGCAACCAAAGAGCTCGTCCGTCTTTCCCTCAATAGATGGGAGTAGGCGCGCTTGCGGATGTGTGCGTGTGTGTGGCCACGCGTTTGCTTAGGCATCAGAGTGTGAAAAGGTAGGTGCTTTTCTCTAGCTGCGTGTGCGTGCACGTGGTGCTGGGTGCACATCCCTGGGTGCTCGTGGAAAGGTTTCTGCATGGTTTTCGCTGAGGAATCGTGTGTGTGCACATGGACAAAGAGAAGGCGCAGCAACCAGGTTCCAGCGCCGAAGAAGGCAAAAGGCGAGGTTTCCGGCGCTATCTCCTTCTCTCCCCAGAGCTAGTCGCGCAAAGCAAGCCGCTAAGCCGGCGACCGGCAAGAGAGCTACAACGAAGCATGCCGAACGGAGAAAATAGCAGCAGCTCATCTGTTCACACCTTGTTTCTGCCATGTGCTTGAACGCCAAGACGTTCGCGCTTCTGTGAGATGAAAGACGTCCTTCTGCATATGTGGTTGCTCACACCGGTGCACTTGTTAGTGTATCCATTCAGTCCTGGGCTGCGGGGCATTCAGAAGTGGCTCTGTGGAGACGTCTGCATAGAGGCAGCTGTCAGAACACGCACACTCGATTGTTCACCAAAACATATGCAGACGCGTCCTTAGCCTGTAGATTTGGATGCACAGAGTTCCCTGTGTTCGCAAGAGACAAGGGAATCGCGTCTGTGCGCACAGAAGCAATAGCGGACCGTTTCCCTCGGAGTGAACGCGAAAGAGCCGTCTATATACTCGCAGACACGCGAACGTGCCTCAATGCGGTCACAGAGGCAGCAGCTTTTGCACAGATGCTCCTGGTGATTCTGGCACTTTCCAGGCACACTCCTGAAAGTCGCGCACACTGCTGTTCACTCGCTAAACGACCTCTTGGGAAACACGTCTCCGGTCGACGGACCGCTCAGATTGCTTCTCGTGTAACTGTGAACTGTGTCAGCGCAGGGAATCCGTCTCTGTTGAGCAGATGTCAATCCTGCCTCGCCTTTGCTTTGTTGCCTCTACCAAGATGATTTCCCGTTTCTCTCTTCACTGGAGCAGGCAGACACAGCCAACGCACATCAAGTGTCAAGAGACACGCTCTGCTGAGCTCAACGCTTGTGCAGATGCACATGTGCGACGAAGTCAACACACGTGCTTGTGGAGAGAAAGAAAGGGACTCCCAGGCGTGTGGAGCGACGGGGAGAAAGAGCGGGCGCTGAGGAACACAGTTTCAAACAGACTGTCTCCACACAAACAGGCACCTGTCTGCAGGTATCCTAGATCTTGATTCTTGAACTTGAGGAAACACGCGTCTGAGCAAAACTCCCAAACGCTTCCAGGAAAGACACAGGCTCTCCCACAAGCACACAAGTGTTTGCCCTCAGCTATAGATCAGGGACAAGCCTGTGAAGAGCAACCAAAGAGCTCGTCCGTCTTTCCCTCAATAGATGGGAGTAGGCGCGCTTGCGGATGTGTGCGTGTGTGTGGCCACGCGTTTGCTTAGGCATCAGAGTGTGAAAAGGTAGGTGCTTTTCTCTAGCTGCGTGTGCGTGCACGTGGTGCTGGGTGCACATCCCTGGGTGCTCGTGGAAAGGTTTCTGCATGGTTTTCGCTGAGGAATCGTGTGTGTGCACATGGACAAAGAGAAGGCGCAGCAACCAGGTTCCAGCGCCGAAGAAGGCAAAAGGCGAGGTTTCCGGCGCTATCTCCTTCTCTCCCCAGAGCTAGTCGCGCAAAGCAAGCCGCTAAGCCGGCGACCGGCAAGAGAGCTACAACGAAGCATGCCGAACGGAGAAAATAGCAGCAGCTCATCTGTTCACACCTTGTTTCTGCCATGTGCTTGAACGCCAAGACGTTCGCGCTTCTGTGAGATGAAAGACGTCCTTCTGCATATGTGGTTGCTCACACCGGTGCACTTGTTAGTGTATCCATTCAGTCCTGGGCTGCGGGGCATTCAGAAGTGGCTCTGTGGAGACGTCTGCATAGAGGCAGCTGTCAGAACACGCACACTCGATTGTTCACCAAAACATATGCAGACGCGTCCTTAGCCTGTAGATTTGGATGCACAGAGTTCCCTGTGTTCGCAAGAGACAAGGGAATCGCGTCTGTGCGCACAGAAGCAATAGCGGACCGTTTCCCTCGGAGTGAACGCGAAAGAGCCGTCTATATACTCGCAGACACGCGAACGTGCCTCAATGCGGTCACAGAGGCAGCAGCTTTTGCACAGATGCTCCTGGTGATTCTGGCACTTTCCAGGCACACTCCTGAAAGTCGCGCACACTGCTGTTCACTCGCTAAACGACCTCTTGGGAAACACGTCTCCGGTCGACGGACCGCTCAGATTGCTTCTCGTGTAACTGTGAACTGTGTCAGCGCAGGGAATCCGTCTCTGTTGAGCAGATGTCAATCCTGCCTCGCTTTTGCTTTGTTGCCTCTACCAAGATGATTTCCCGTTTCTCTCTTCACTGGAGCAGGCAGACACAGCCAACGCACATCAAGTGTCAAGAGACACGCTCTGCTGAGCTCAACGCTTGTGCAGATGCACATGTGCGACGAAGTCAACACACGTGCTTGTGGAGAGAAAGAAAGGGACTCCCAGGCGTGTGGAGCGACGGGGAGAAAGAGCGGGCGCTGAGGAACACAGTTTCAAACAGACTGTCTCCACACAAACAGGCACCTGTCTGCAGGTATCCTAGATCTTGATTCTTGAACTTGAGGAAACACGCGTCTGAGCAAAACTCCCAAACGCTTCCAGGAAAGACACAGGCTCTCCCACAAGCACACAAGTGTTTGCCCTCAGCTATAGATCAGGGACAAGCCTGTGAAGAGCAACCAAAGAGCTCGTCCGTCTTTCCCTCAATAGATGGGAGTAGGCGCGCTTGCGGATGTGTGCGTGTGTGTGGCCACGCGTTTGCTTAGGCATCAGTGTGTGAAAAGGTAGGTGCTTTTCTCTAGCTGCGTGTGCGTGCACGTGGTGCTGGGTGCACATCCCTGGGTGCTCGTGGAAAGGTTTCTGCATGGTTTTCGCTGAGGAATCGTGTGTGTGCACATGGACAAAGAGAAGGCGCAGCAACCAGGTTCCAGCGCCGAAGAAGGCAAAAGGCGAGGTTTCCGGCGCTATCTCCTTCTCTCCCCAGAGCTAGTCGCGCAAAGCAAGCCGCTAAGCCGGCGACCGGCAAGAGAGCTACAACGAAGCATGCCGAACGGAGAAAATAGCAGCAGCTCATCTGTTCACACCTTGTTTCTGCCATGTGCTTGAACGCCAAGACGTTCGCGCTTCTGTGAGATGAAAGACGTCCTTCTGCATATGTGGTTGCTCACACCGGTGCACTTGTTAGTGTATCCATTCAGTCCTGGGCTGCGGGGCATTCAGAAGTGGCTCTGTGGAGACGTCTGCATAGAGGCAGCTGTCAGAACACGCACACTCGATTGTTCACCAAAACATATGCAGACGCGTCCTTAGCCTGTAGATTTGGATGCACAGAGTTCCCTGTGTTCGCAAGAGACAAGGGAATCGCGTCTGTGCGCACAGAAGCAATAGCGGACCGTTTCCCTCGGAGTGAACGCGAAAGAGCCGTCTATATACTCGCAGACATGCGAACGTGCCTCAATGCGGTCACAGAGGCAGCAGCTTTTGCACAGATGCTCCTGGTGATTCTGGCACTTTCCAGGCACACTCCTGAAAGTCGCGCACACTGCTGTTCACTCGCTAAACGACCTCTTGGGAAACACGTCTCCGGTCGACGGACCGCTCAGATTGCTTCTCGTGTAACTGTGAACTGTGTCAGCGCAGGGAATCCGTCTCTGTTGAGCAGATGTCAATCCTGCCTCGCCTTTGCTTTGTTGCCTCTACCAAGATGATTTCCCGTTTCTCTCTTCACTGGAGCAGGCAGACACAGCCAACGCACATCAAGTGTCAAGAGACACGCTCTGCTGAGCTCAACGCTTGTGCAGATGCACATGTGCGACGAAGTCAACACACGTGCTTGTGGAGAGAAAGAAAGGGACTCCCAGGCGTGTGGAGCGACGGGGAGAAAGAGCGGGCGCTGAGGAACACAGTTTCAAACAGACTGTCTCCACACAAACAGGCACCTGTCTGCAGGTATCCTAGATCTTGATTCTTGAACTTGAGGAAACACGCGTCTGAGCAAAACTCCCAAACGCTTCCAGGAAAGACACAGGCTCTCCCACAAGCACACAAGTGTTTGCCCTCAGCTATAGATCAGGGACAAGCCTGTGAAGAGCAACCAAAGAGCTCGTCCGTCTTTCCCTCAATAGATGGGAGTAGGCGCGCTTGCGGATGTGTGCGTGTGTGTGGCCACGCGTTTGCTTAGGCATCAGTGTGTGAAAAGGTAGGTGCTTTTCTCTAGCTGCGTGTGCGTGCACGTGGTGCTGGGTGCACATCCCTGGGTGCTCGTGGAAAGGTTTCTGCATGGTTTTCGCTGAGGAATCGTGTGTGTGCACATGGACAAAGAGAAGGCGCAGCAACCAGGTTCCAGCGCCGAAGAAGGCAAAAGGCGAGGTTTCCGGCGCTATCTCCTTCTCTCCCCAGAGCTAGTCGCGCAAAGCAAGCCGCTAAGCCGGCGACCGGCAAGAGAGCTACAACGAAGCATGCCGAACGGAGAAAATAGCAGCAGCTCATCTGTTCACACCTTGTTTCTGCCATGTGCTTGAACGCCAAGACGTTCGCGCTTCTGTGAGATGAAAGACGTCCTTCTGCATATGTGGTTGCTCACACCGGTGCACTTGTTAGTGTATCCATTCAGTCCTGGGCTGCGGGGCATTCAGAAGTGGCTCTGTGGAGACGTCTGCATAGAGGCAGCTGTCAGAACACGCACACTCGATTGTTCACCAAAACATATGCAGACGCGTCCTTAGCCTGTAGATTTGGATGCACAGAGTTCCCTGTGTTCGCAAGAGACAAGGGAATCGCGTCTGTGCGCACAGAAGCAATAGCGGACCGTTTCCCTCGGAGTGAACGCGAAAGAGCCGTCTATATACTCGCAGACACGCGAACGTGCCTCAATGCGGTCACAGAGGCAGCAGCTTTTGCACAGATGCTCCTGGTGATTCTGGCACTTTCCAGGCACACTCCTGAAAGTCGCGCACACTGCTGTTCACTCGCTAAACGACCTCTTGGGAAACACGTCTCCGGTCGACGGACCGCTCAGATTGCTTCTCGTGTAACTGTGAACTGTGTCAGCGCAGGGAATCCGTCTCTGTTGAGCAGATGTCAATCCTGCCTCGCCTTTGCTTTGTTGCCTCTACCAAGATGATTTCCCGTTTCTCTCTTCACTGGAGCAGGCAGACACAGCCAACGCACATCAAGTGTCAAGAGACACGCTCTGCTGAGCTCAACGCTTGTGCAGATGCACATGTGCGACGAAGTCAACACACGTGCTTGTGGAGAGAAAGAAAGGGACTCCCAGGCGTGTGGAGCGACGGGGAGAAAGAGCGGGCGCTGAGGAACACAGTTTCAAACAGACTGTCTCCACACAAACAGGCACCTGTCTGCAGGTATCCTAGATCTTGATTCTTGAACTTGAGGAAACACGCGTCTGAGCAAAACTCCCAAACGCTTCCAGGAAAGACACAGGCTCTCCCACAAGCACACAAGTGTTTGCCCTCAGCTATAGATCAGGGACAAGCCTGTGAAGAGCAACCAAAGAGCTCGTCCGTCTTTCCCTCAATAGATGGGAGTAGGCGCGCTTGCGGATGTGTGCGTGTGTGTGGCCACGCGTTTGCTTAGGCATCAGTGTGTGAAAAGGTAGGTGCTTTTCTCTAGCTGCGTGTGCGTGCACGTGGTGCTGGGTGCACATCCCTGGGTGCTCGTGGAAAGGTTTCTGCATGGTTTTCGCTGAGGAATCGTGTGTGTGCACATGGACAAAGAGAAGGCGCAGCAACCAGGTTCCAGCGCCGAAGAAGGCAAAAGGCGAGGTTTCCGGCGCTATCTCCTTCTCTCCCCAGAGCTAGTCGCGCAAAGCAAGCCGCTAAGCCGGCGACCGGCAAGAGAGCTACAACGAAGCATGCCGAACGGAGAAAATAGCAGCAGCTCATCTGTTCACACCTTGTTTCTGCCATGTGCTTGAACGCCAAGACGTTCGCGCTTCTGTGAGATGAAAGACGTCCTTCTGCATATGTGGTTGCTCACACCGGTGCACTTGTTAGTGTATCCATTCAGTCCTGGGCTGCTGGGCATTCAGAAGTGGCTCTGTGGAGACGTCTGCATAGAGGCAGCTGTCAGAACACGCACACTCGATTGTTCACCAAAACATATGCAGACGCGTCCTTAGCCTGTAGATTTGGATGCACAGAGTTCCCTGTGTTCGCAAGAGACAAGGGAATCGCGTCTGTGCGCACAGAAGCAATAGCGGACCGTTTCCCTCGGAGTGAACGCGAAAGAGCCGTCTATATACTCGCAGACACGCGAACGTGCCTCAATGCGGTCACAGAGGCAGCAGCTTTTGCACAGATGCTCCTGGTGATTCTGGCACTTTCCAGGCACACTCCTGAAAGTCGCGCACACTGCTGTTCACTCGCTAAACGACCTCTTGGGAAACACGTCTCCGGTCGACGGACCGCTCAGATTGCTTCTCGTGTAACTGTGAACTGTGTCAGCGCAGGGAATCCGTCTCTGTTGAGCAGATGTCAATCCTGCCTCGCCTTTGCTTTGTTGCCTCTACCAAGATGATTTCCCGTTTCTCTCTTCACTGGAGCAGGCAGACACAGCCAACGCACATCAAGTGTCAAGAGACACGCTCTGCTGAGCTCAACGCTTGTGCAGATGCACATGTGCGACGAAGTCAACACACGTGCTTGTGGAGAGAAAGAAAGGGACTCCCAGGCGTGTGGAGCGACGGGGAGAAAGAGCGGGCGCTGAGGAACACAGTTTCAAACAGACTGTCTCCACACAAACAGGCACCTGTCTGCAGGTATCCTAGATCTTGATTCTTGAACTTGAGGAAACACGCGTCTGAGCAAAACTCCCAAACGCTTCCAGGAAAGACACAGGCTCTCCCACAAGCACACAAGTGTTTGCCCTCAGCTATAGATCAGGGACAAGCCTGTGAAGAGCAACCAAAGAGCTCGTCCGTCTTTCCCTCAATAGATGGGAGTAGGCGCGCTTGCGGATGTGTGCGTGTGTGTGGCCACGCGTTTGCTTAGGCATCAGTGTGTGAAAAGGTAGGTGCTTTTCTCTAGCTGCGTGTGCGTGCACGTGGTGCTGGGTGCACATCCCTGGGTGCTCGTGGAAAGGTTTCTGCATGGTTTTCGCTGAGGAATCGTGTGTGTGCACATGGACAAAGAGAAGGCGCAGCAACCAGGTTCCAGCGCCGAAGAAGGCAAAAGGCGAGGTTTCCGGCGCTATCTCCTTCTCTCCCCAGAGCTAGTCGCGCAAAGCAAGCCGCTAAGCCGGCGACCGGCAAGAGAGCTACAACGAAGCATGCCGAACGGAGAAAATAGCAGCAGCTCATCTGTTCACACCTTGTTTCTGCCATGTGCTTGAACGCCAAGACGTTCGCGCTTCTGTGAGATGAAAGACGTCCTTCTGCATATGTGCTTGCTCACACCGGTGCACTTGTTAGTGTATCCATTCAGTCCTGGGCTGCGGGGCATTCAGAAGTGGCTCTGTGGAGACGTCTGCATAGAGGCAGCTGTCAGAACACGCACACTCGATTGTTCACCAAAACATATGCAGACGCGTCCTTAGCCTGTAGATTTGGATGCACAGAGTTCCCTGTGTTCGCAAGAGACAAGGGAATCGCGTCTGTGCGCACAGAAGCAATAGCGGACCGTTTCCCTCGGAGTGAACGCGAAAGAGCCGTCTATATACTCGCAGACACGCGAACGTGCCTCAATGCGGTCACAGAGGCAGCAGCTTTTGCACAGATGCTCCTGGTGATTCTGGCACTTTCCAGGCACACTCCTGAAAGTCGCGCACACTGCTGTTCACTCGCTAAACGACCTCTTGGGAAACACGTCTCCGGTCGACGGACCGCTCAGATTGCTTCTCGTGTAACTGTGAACTGTGTCAGCGCAGGGAATCCGTCTCTGTTGAGCAGATGTCAATCCTGCCTCGCCTTTGCTTTGTTGCCTCTACCAAGATGATTTCCCGTTTCTCTCTTCACTGGAGCAGGCAGACACAGCCAACGCACATCAAGTGTCAAGAGACACGCTCTGCTGAGCTCAACGCTTGTGCAGATGCACATGTGCGACGAAGTCAACACACGTGCTTGTGGAGAGAAAGAAAGGGACTCCCAGGCGTGTGGAGCGACGGGGAGAAAGAGCGGGCGCTGAGGAACACAGTTTCAAACAGACTGTCTCCACACAAACAGGCACCTGTCTGCAGGTATCCTAGATCTTGATTCTTGAACTTGAGGAAACACGCGTCTGAGCAAAACTCCCAAACGCTTCCAGGAAAGACACAGGCTCTCCCACAAGCACACAAGTGTTTGCCCTCAGCTATAGATCAGGGACAAGCCTGTGAAGAGCAACCAAAGAGCTCGTCCGTCTTTCCCTCAATAGATGGGAGTAGGCGCGCTTGCGGATGTGTGCGTGTGTGTGGCCACGCGTTTGCTTAGGCATCAGAGTGTGAAAAGGTAGGTGCTTTTCTCTAGCTGCGTGTGCGTGCACGTGGTGCTGGGTGCACATCCCTGGGTGCTCGTGGAAAGGTTTCTGCATGGTTTTCGCTGAGGAATCGTGTGTGTGCACATGGACAAAGAGAAGGCGCAGCAACCAGGTTCCAGCGCCGAAGAAGGCAAAAGGCGAGGTTTCCGGCGCTATCTCCTTCTCTCCCCAGAGCTAGTCGCGCAAAGCAAGCCGCTAAGCCGGCGACCGGCAAGAGAGCTACAACGAAGCATGCCGAACGGAGAAAATAGCAGCAGCTCATCTGTTCACACCTTGTTTCTGCCATGTGCTTGAACGCCAAGACGTTCGCGCTTCTGTGAGATGAAAGACGTCCTTCTGCATATGTGGTTGCTCACACCGGTGCACTTGTTAGTGTATCCATTCAGTCCTGGGCTGCGGGGCATTCAGAAGTGGCTCTGTGGAGACGTCTGCATAGAGGCAGCTGTCAGAACACGCACACTCGATTGTTCACCAAAACATATGCAGACGCGTCCTTAGCCTGTAGATTTGGATGCACAGAGTTCCCTGTGTTCGCAAGAGACAAGGGAATCGCGTCTGTGCGCACAGAAGCAATAGCGGACCGTTTCCCTCGGAGTGAACGCGAAAGAGCCGTCTATATACTCGCAGACACGCGAACGTGCCTCAATGCGGTCACAGAGGCAGCAGCTTTTGCACAGATGCTCCTGGTGATTCTGGCACTTTCCAGGCACACTCCTGAAAGTCGCGCACACTGCTGTTCACTCGCTAAACGACCTCTTGGGAAACACGTCTCCGGTCGACGGACCGCTCAGATTGCTTCTCGTGTAACTGTGAACTGTGTCAGCGCAGGGAATCCGTCTCTGTTGAGCAGATGTCAATCCTGCCTCGCCTTTGCTTTGTTGCCTCTACCAAGATGATTTCCCGTTTCTCTCTTCACTGGAGCAGGCAGACACAGCCAACGCACATCAAGTGTCAAGAGACACGCTCTGCTGAGCTCAACGCTTGTGCAGATGCACATGTGCGACGAAGTCAACACACGTGCTTGTGGAGAGAAAGAAAGGGACTCCCAGGCGTGTGGAGCGACGGGGAGAAAGAGCGGGCGCTGAGGAACACAGTTTCAAACAGACTGTCTCCACACAAACAGGCACCTGTCTGCAGGTATCCTAGATCTTGATTCTTGAACTTGAGGAAACACGCGTCTGAGCAAAACTCCCAAACGCTTCCAGGAAAGACACAGGCTCTCCCACAAGCACACAAGTGTTTGCCCTCAGCTATAGATCAGGGACAAGCCTGTGAAGAGCAACCAAAGAGCTCGTCCGTCTTTCCCTCAATAGATGGGAGTAGGCGCGCTTGCGGATGTGTGCGTGTGTGTGGCCACGCGTTTGCTTAGGCATCAGAGTGTGAAAAGGTAGGTGCTTTTCTCTAGCTGCGTGTGCGTGCACGTGGTGCTGGGTGCACATCCCTGGGTGCTCGTGGAAAGGTTTCTGCATGGTTTTCGCTGAGGAATCGTGTGTGTGCACATGGACAAAGAGAAGGCGCAGCAACCAGGTTCCAGCGCCGAAGAAGGCAAAAGGCGAGGTTTCCGGCGCTATCTCCTTCTCTCCCCAGAGCTAGTCGCGCAAAGCAAGCCGCTAAGCCGGCGACCGGCAAGAGAGCTACAACGAAGCATGCCGAACGGAGAAAATAGCAGCAGCTCATCTGTTCACACCTTGTTTCTGCCATGTGCTTGAACGCCAAGACGTTCGCGCTTCTGTGAGATGAAAGACGTCCTTCTGCATATGTGGTTGCTCACACCGGTGCACTTGTTAGTGTATCCATTCAGTCCTGGGCTGCGGGGCATTCAGAAGTGGCTCTGTGGAGACGTCTGCATAGAGGCAGCTGTCAGAACACGCACACTCGATTGTTCACCAAAACATATGCAGACGCGTCCTTAGCCTGTAGATTTGGATGCACAGAGTTCCCTGTGTTCGCAAGAGACAAGGGAATCGCGTCTGTGCGCACAGAAGCAATAGCGGACCGTTTCCCTCGGAGTGAACGCGAAAGAGCCGTCTATATACTCGCAGACACGCGAACGTGCCTCAATGCGGTCACAGAGGCAGCAGCTTTTGCACAGATGCTCCTGGTGATTCTGGCACTTTCCAGGCACACTCCTGAAAGTCGCGCACACTGCTGTTCACTCGCTAAACGACCTCTTGGGAAACACGTCTCCGGTCGACGGACCGCTCAGATTGCTTCTCGTGTAACTGTGAACTGTGTCAGCGCAGGGAATCCGTCTCTGTTGAGCAGATGTCAATCCTGCCTCGCCTTTGCTTTGTTGCCTCTACCAAGATGATTTCCCGTTTCTCTCTTCACTGGAGCAGGCAGACACAGCCAACGCACATCAAGTGTCAAGAGACACGCTCTGCTGAGCTCAACGCTTGTGCAGATGCACATGTGCGACGAAGTCAACACACGTGCTTGTGGAGAGAAAGAAAGGGACTCCCAGGCGTGTGGAGCGACGGGGAGAAAGAGCGGGCGCTGAGGAACACAGTTTCAAACAGACTGTCTCCACACAAACAGGCACCTGTCTGCAGGTATCCTAGATCTTGATTCTTGAACTTGAGGAAACACGCGTCTGAGCAAAACTCCCAAACGCTTCCAGGAAAGACACAGGCTCTCCCACAAGCACACAAGTGTTTGCCCTCAGCTATAGATCAGGGACAAGCCTGTGAAGAGCAACCAAAGAGCTCGTCCGTCTTTCCCTCAATAGATGGGAGTAGGCGCGCTTGCGGATGTGTGCGTGTGTGTGGCCACGCGTTTGCTTAGGCATCAGAGTGTGAAAAGGTAGGTGCTTTTCTCTAGCTGCGTGTGCGTGCACGTGGTGCTGGGTGCACATCCCTGGGTGCTCGTGGAAAGGTTTCTGCATGGTTTTCGCTGAGGAATCGTGTGTGTGCACATGGACAAAGAGAAGGCGCAGCAACCAGGTTCCAGCGCCGAAGAAGGCAAAAGGCGAGGTTTCCGGCGCTATCTCCTTCTCTCCCCAGAGCTAGTCGCGCAAAGCAAGCCGCTAAGCCGGCGACCGGCAAGAGAGCTACAACGAAGCATGCCGAACGGAGAAAATAGCAGCAGCTCATCTGTTCACACCTTGTTTCTGCCATGTGCTTGAACGCCAAGACGTTCGCGCTTCTGTGAGATGAAAGACGTCCTTCTGCATATGTGGTTGCTCACACCGGTGCACTTGTTAGTGTATCCATTCAGTCCTGGGCTGCGGGGCATTCAGAAGTGGCTCTGTGGAGACGTCTGCATAGAGGCAGCTGTCAGAACACGCACACTCGATTGTTCACCAAAACATATGCAGACGCGTCCTTAGCCTGTAGATTTGGATGCACAGAGTTCCCTGTGTTCGCAAGAGACAAGGGAATCGCGTCTGTGCGCACAGAAGCAATAGCGGACCGTTTCCCTCGGAGTGAACGCGAAAGAGCCGTCTATATACTCGCAGACACGCGAACGTGCCTCAATGCGGTCACAGAGGCAGCAGCTTTTGCACAGATGCTCCTGGTGATTCTGGCACTTTCCAGGCACACTCCTGAAAGTCGCGCACACTGCTGTTCACTCGCTAAACGACCTCTTGGGAAACACGTCTCCGGTCGACGGACCGCTCAGATTGCTTCTCGTGTAACTGTGAACTGTGTCAGCGCAGGGAATCCGTCTCTGTTGAGCAGATGTCAATCCTGCCTCGGTTTAGCTTTGTTGCCTCTACCAAGATGATTTCCCGTTTCTCTCTTCACTGGAGCAGGCAGACACAGCCAACGCACATCAAGTGTCAAGAGACACGCTCTGCTGAGCTCAACGCTTGTGCAGATGCACATGTGCGACGAAGTCAACACACGTGCTTGTGGAGAGAAAGAAAGGGACTCCCAGGCGTGTGGAGCGACGGGGAGAAAGAGCGGGCGCTGAGGAACACAGTTTCAAACAGACTGTCTCCACACAAACAGGCACCTGTCTGCAGGTATCCTAGATCTTGATTCTTGAACTTGAGGAAACACGCGTCTGAGCAAAACTCCCAAACGCTTCCAGGAAAGACACAGGCTCTCCCACAAGCACACAAGTGTTTGCCCTCAGCTATAGATCAGGGACAAGCCTGTGAAGAGCAACCAAAGAGCTCGTCCGTCTTTCCCTCAATAGATGGGAGTAGGCGCGCTTGCGGATGTGTGCGTGTGTGTGGCCACGCGTTTGCTTAGGCATCAGAGTGTGAAAAGGTAGGTGCTTTTCTCTAGCTGCGTGTGCGTGCACGTGGTGCTGGGTGCACATCCCTGGGTGCTCGTGGAAAGGTTTCTGCATGGTTTTCGCTGAGGAATCGTGTGTGTGCACATGGACAAAGAGAAGGCGCAGCAACCAGGTTCCAGCGCCGAAGAAGGCAAAAGGCGAGGTTTCCGGCGCTATCTCCTTCTCTCCCCAGAGCTAGTCGCGCAAAGCAAGCCGCTAAGCCGGCGACCGGCAAGAGAGCTACAACGAAGCATGCCGAACGGAGAAAATAGCAGCAGCTCATCTGTTCACACCTTGTTTCTGCCATGTGCTTGAACGCCAAGACGTTCGCGCTTCTGTGAGATGAAAGACGTCCTTCTGCATATGTGGTTGCTCACACCGGTGCACTTGTTAGTGTATCCATTCAGTCCTGGGCTGCGGGGCATTCAGAAGTGGCTCTGTGGAGACGTCTGCATAGAGGCAGCTGTCAGAACACGCACACTCGATTGTTCACCAAAACATATGCAGACGCGTCCTTAGCCTGTAGATTTGGATGCACAGAGTTCCCTGTGTTCGCAAGAGACAAGGGAATCGCGTCTGTGCGCACAGAAGCAATAGCGGACCGTTTCCCTCGGAGTGAACGCGAAAGAGCCGTCTATATACTCGCAGACACGCGAACGTGCCTCAATGCGGTCACAGAGGCAGCAGCTTTTGCACAGATGCTCCTGGTGATTCTGGCACTTTCCAGGCACACTCCTGAAAGTCGCGCACACTGCTGTTCACTCGCTAAACGACCTCTTGGGAAACACGTCTCCGGTCGACGGACCGCTCAGATTGCTTCTCGTGTAACTGTGAACTGTGTCAGCGCAGGGAATCCGTCTCTGTTGAGCAGATGTCAATCCTGCCTCGCCTTTGCTTTGTTGCCTCTACCAAGATGATTTCCCGTTTCTCTCTTCACTGGAGCAGGCAGACACAGCCAACGCACATCAAGTGTCAAGAGACACGCTCTGCTGAGCTCAACGCTTGTGCAGATGCACATGTGCGACGAAGTCAACACACGTGCTTGTGGAGAGAAAGAAAGGGACTCCCAGGCGTGTGGAGCGACGGGGAGAAAGAGCGGGCGCTGAGGAACACAGTTTCAAACAGACTGTCTCCACACAAACAGGCACCTGTCTGCAGGTATCCTAGATCTTGATTCTTGAACTTGAGGAAACACGCGTCTGAGCAAAACTCCCAAACGCTTCCAGGAAAGACACAGGCTCTCCCACAAGCACACAAGTGTTTGCCCTCAGCTATAGATCAGGGACAAGCCTGTGAAGAGCAACCAAAGAGCTCGTCCGTCTTTCCCTCAATAGATGGGAGTAGGCGCGCTTGCGGATGTGTGCGTGTGTGTGGCCACGCGTTTGCTTAGGCATCAGAGTGTGAAAAGGTAGGTGCTTTTCTCTAGCTGCGTGTGCGTGCACGTGGTGCTGGGTGCACATCCCTGGGTGCTCGTGGAAAGGTTTCTGCATGGTTTTCGCTGAGGAATCGTGTGTGTGCACATGGACAAAGAGAAGGCGCAGCAACCAGGTTCCAGCGCCGAAGAAGGCAAAAGGCGAGGTTTCCGGCGCTATCTCCTTCTCTCCCCAGAGCTAGTCGCGCAAAGCAAGCCGCTAAGCCGGCGACCGGCAAGAGAGCTACAACGAAGCATGCGGAACGGAGAAAATAGCAGCAGCTCATCTGTTCACACCTTGTTTCTGCCATGTGCTTGAACGCCAAGACGTTCGCGCTTCTGTGAGATGAAAGACGTCCTTCTGCATATGTGGTTGCTCACACCGGTGCACTTGTTAGTGTATCCATTCAGTCCTGGGCTGCGGGGCATTCAGAAGTGGCTCTGTGGAGACGTCTGCATAGAGGCAGCTGTCAGAACACGCACACTCGATTGTTCACCAAAACATATGCAGACGCGTCCTTAGCCTGTAGATTTGGATGCACAGAGTTCCCTGTGTTCGCAAGAGACAAGGGAATCGCGTCTGTGCGCACAGAAGCAATAGCGGACCGTTTCCCTCGGAGTGAACGCGAAAGAGCCGTCTATATACTCGCAGACACGCGAACGTGCCTCAATGCGGTCACAGAGGCAGCAGCTTTTGCACAGATGCTCCTGGTGATTCTGGCACTTTCCAGGCACACTCCTGAAAGTCGCGCACACTGCTGTTCACTCGCTAAACGACCTCTTGGGAAACACGTCTCCGGTCGACGGACCGCTCAGATTGCTTCTCGTGTAACTGTGAACTGTGTCAGCGCAGGGAATCCGTCTCTGTTGAGCAGATGTCAATCCTGCCTCGCCTTTGCTTTGTTGCCTCTACCAAGATGATTTCCCGTTTCTCTCTTCACTGGAGCAGGCAGACACAGCCAACGCACATCAAGTGTCAAGAGACACGCTCTGCTGAGCTCAACGCTTGTGCAGATGCACATGTGCGACGAAGTCAACACACGTGCTTGTGGAGAGAAAGAAAGGGACTCCCAGGCGTGTGGAGCGACGGGGAGAAAGAGCGGGCGCTGAGGAACACAGTTTCAAACAGACTGTCTCCACACAAACAGGCACCTGTCTGCAGGTATCCTAGATCTTGATTCTTGAACTTGAGGAAACACGCGTCTGAGCAAAACTCCCAAACGCTTCCAGGAAAGACACAGGCTCTCCCACAAGCACACAAGTGTTTGCCCTCAGCTATAGATCAGGGACAAGCCTGTGAAGAGCAACCAAAGAGCTCGTCCGTCTTTCCCTCAATAGATGGGAGTAGGCGCGCTTGCGGATGTGTGCGTGTGTGTGGCCACGCGTTTGCTTAGGCATCAGAGTGTGAAAAGGTAGGTGCTTTTCTCTAGCTGCGTGTGCGTGCACGTGGTGCTGGGTGCACATCCCTGGGTGCTCGTGGAAAGGTTTCTGCATGGTTTTCGCTGAGGAATCGTGTGTGTGCACATGGACAAAGAGAAGGCGCAGCAACCAGGTTCCAGCGCCGAAGAAGGCAAAAGGCGAGGTTTCCGGCGCTATCTCCTTCTCTCCCCAGAGCTAGTCGCGCAAAGCAAGCCGCTAAGCCGGCGACCGGCAAGAGAGCTACAACGAAGCATGCCGAACGGAGAAAATAGCAGCAGCTCATCTGTTCACACCTTGTTTCTGCCATGTGCTTGAACGCCAAGACGTTCGCGCTTCTGTGAGATGAAAGACGTCCTTCTGCATATGTGGTTGCTCACACCGGTGCACTTGTTAGTGTATCCATTCAGTCCTGGGCTGCGGGGCATTCAGAAGTGGCTCTGTGGAGACGTCTGCATAGAGGCAGCTGTCAGAACACGCACACTCGATTGTTCACCAAAACATATGCAGACGCGTCCTTAGCCTGTAGATTTGGATGCACAGAGTTCCCTGTGTTCGCAAGAGACAAGGGAATCGCGTCTGTGCGCACAGAAGCAATAGCGGACCGTTTCCCTCGGAGTGAACGCGAAAGAGCCGTCTATATACTCGCAGACACGCGAACGTGCCTCAATGCGGTCACAGAGGCAGCAGCTTTTGCACAGATGCTCCTGGTGATTCTGGCACTTTCCAGGCACACTCCTGAAAGTCGCGCACACTGCTGTTCACTCGCTAAACGACCTCTTGGGAAACACGTCTCCGGTCGACGGACCGCTCAGATTGCTTCTCGTGTAACTGTGAACTGTGTCAGCGCAGGGAATCCGTCTCTGTTGAGCAGATGTCAATCCTGCCTCGCTTTTGCTTTGTTGCCTCTACCAAGATGATTTCCCGTTTCTCTCTTCACTGGAGCAGGCAGACACAGCCAACGCACATCAAGTGTCAAGAGACACGCTCTGCTGAGCTCAACGCTTGTGCAGATGCACATGTGCGACGAAGTCAACACACGTGCTTGTGGAGAGAAAGAAAGGGACTCCCAGGCGTGTGGAGCGACGGGGAGAAAGAGCGGGCGCTGAGGAACACAGTTTCAAACAGACTGTCTCCACACAAACAGGCACCTGTCTGCAGGTATCCTAGATCTTGATTCTTGAACTTGAGGAAACACGCGTCTGAGCAAAACTCCCAAACGCTTCCAGGAAAGACACAGGCTCTCCCACAAGCACACAAGTGTTTGCCCTCAGCTATAGATCAGGGACAAGCCTGTGAAGAGCAACCAAAGAGCTCGTCCGTCTTTCTCTCAGTAGATGGGAGTAGGCGCGCTTGCGGATGTGTGCGTGTGTGTGGCCACGCGTTTGCTTAGGCATCAGTGTGTGAAAAGGTAGGTGCTTTTCTCTAGCTGCGTGTGCGTGCACGTGGTGCTGGGTGCACATCCCTGGGTGCTCGTGGAAAGGTTTCTGCATGGTTTTCGCTGAGGAATCGTGTGTGTGCACATGGACAAAGAGAAGGCGCAGCAACCAGGTTCCAGCGCCGAAGAAGGCAAAAGGCGAGGTTTCCGGCGCTATCTCCTTCTCTCCCCAGAGCTAGTCGCGCAAAGCAAGCCGCTAAGCCGGCGACCGGCAAGAGAGCTACAACGAAGCATGCCGAACGGAGAAAATAGCAGCAGCTCATCTGTTCACACCTTGTTTCTGCCATGTGCTTGAACGCCAAGACGTTCGCGCTTCTGTGAGATGAAAGACGTCCTTCTGCATATGTGGTTGCTCACACCGGTGCACTTGTTAGTGTATCCATTCAGTCCTGGGCTGCGGGGCATTCAGAAGTGGCTCTGTGGAGACGTCTGCATAGAGGCAGCTGTCAGAACACGCACACTCGATTGTTCACCAAAACATATGCAGACGCGTCCTTAGCCTGTAGATTTGGATGCACAGAGTTCCCTGTGTTCGCAAGAGACAAGGGAATCGCGTCTGTGCGCACAGAAGCAATAGCGGACCGTTTCCCTCGGAGTGAACGCGAAAGAGCCGTCTATATACTCGCAGACACGCGAACGTGCCTCAATGCGGTCACAGAGGCAGCAGCTTTTGCACAGATGCTCCTGGTGATTCTGGCACTTTCCAGGCACACTCCTGAAAGTCGCGCACACTGCTGTTCACTCGCTAAACGACCTCTTGGGAAACACGTCTCCGGTCGACGGACCGCTCAGATTGCTTCTCGTGTAACTGTGAACTGTGTCAGCGCAGGGAATCCGTCTCTGTTGAGCAGATGTCAATCCTGCCTCGCCTTTGCTTTGTTGCCTCTACCAAGATGATTTCCCGTTTCTCTCTTCACTGGAGCAGGCAGACACAGCCAACGCACATCAAGTGTCAAGAGACACGCTCTGCTGAGCTCAACGCTTGTGCAGATGCACATGTGCGACGAAGTCAACACACGTGCTTGTGGAGAGAAAGAAAGGGACTCCCAGGCGTGTGGAGCGACGGGGAGAAAGAGCGGGCGCTGAGGAACACAGTTTCAAACAGACTGTCTCCACACAAACAGGCACCTGTCTGCAGGTATCCTAGATCTTGATTCTTGAACTTGAGGAAACACGCGTCTGAGCAAAACTCCCAAACGCTTCCAGGAAAGACACAGGCTCTCCCACAAGCACACAAGTGTTTGCCCTCAGCTATAGATCAGGGACAAGCCTGTGAAGAGCAACCAAAGAGCTCGTCCGTCTTTCCCTCAATAGATGGGAGTAGGCGCGCTTGCGGATGTGTGCGTGTGTGTGGCCACGCGTTTGCTTAGGCATCAGAGTGTGAAAAGGTAGGTGCTTTTCTCTAGCTGCGTGTGCGTGCACGTGGTGCTGGGTGCACATCCCTGGGTGCTCGTGGAAAGGTTTCTGCATGGTTTTCGCTGAGGAATCGTGTGTGTGCACATGGACAAAGAGAAGGCGCAGCAACCAGGTTCCAGCGCCGAAGAAGGCAAAAGGCGAGGTTTCCGGCGCTATCTCCTTCTCTCCCCAGAGCTAGTCGCGCAAAGCAAGCCGCTAAGCCGGCGACCGGCAAGAGAGCTACAACGAAGCATGCCGAACGGAGAAAATAGCAGCAGCTCATCTGTTCACACCTTGTTTCTGCCATGTGCTTGAACGCCAAGACGTTCGCGCTTCTGTGAGATGAAAGACGTCCTTCTGCATATGTGGTTGCTCACACCGGTGCACTTGTTAGTGTATCCATTCAGTCCTGGGCTGCGGGGCATTCAGAAGTGGCTCTGTGGAGACGTCTGCATAGAGGCAGCTGTCAGAACACGCACACTCGATTGTTCACCAAAACATATGCAGACGCGTCCTTAGCCTGTAGATTTGGATGCACAGAGTTCCCTGTGTTCGCAAGAGACAAGGGAATCGCGTCTGTGCGCACAGAAGCAATAGCGGACCGTTTCCCTCGGAGTGAACGCGAAAGAGCCGTCTATATACTCGCAGACACGCGAACGTGCCTCAATGCGGTCACAGAGGCAGCAGCTTTTGCACAGATGCTCCTGGTGATTCTGGCACTTTCCAGGCACACTCCTGAAAGTCGCGCACACTGCTGTTCACTCGCTAAACGACCTCTTGGGAAACACGTCTCCGGTCGACGGACCGCTCAGATTGCTTCTCGTGTAACTGTGAACTGTGTCAGCGCAGGGAATCCGTCTCTGTTGAGCAGATGTCAATCCTGCCTCGCCTTTGCTTTGTTGCCTCTACCAAGATGATTTCCCGTTTCTCTCTTCACTGGAGCAGGCAGACACAGCCAACGCACATCAAGTGTCAAGAGACACGCTCTGCTGAGCTCAACGCTTGTGCAGATGCACATGTGCGACGAAGTCAACACACGTGCTTGTGGAGAGAAAGAAAGGGACTCCCAGGCGTGTGGAGCGACGGGGAGAAAGAGCGGGCGCTGAGGAACACAGTTTCAAACAGACTGTCTCCACACAAACAGGCACCTGTCTGCAGGTATCCTAGATCTTGATTCTTGAACTTGAGGAAACACGCGTCTGAGCAAAACTCCCAAACGCTTCCAGGAAAGACACAGGCTCTCCCACAAGCACACAAGTGTTTGCCCTCAGCTATAGATCAGGGACAAGCCTGTGAAGAGCAACCAAAGAGCTCGTCCGTCTTTCCCTCAATAGATGGGAGTAGGCGCGCTTGCGGATGTGTGCGTGTGTGTGGCCACGCGTTTGCTTAGGCATCAGAGTGTGAAAAGGTAGGTGCTTTTCTCTAGCTGCGTGTGCGTGCACGTGGTGCTGGGTGCACATCCCTGGGTGCTCGTGGAAAGGTTTCTGCATGGTTTTCGCTGAGGAATCGTGTGTGTGCACATGGACAAAGAGAAGGCGCAGCAACCAGGTTCCAGCGCCGAAGAAGGCAAAAGGCGAGGTTTCCGGCGCTATCTCCTTCTCTCCCCAGAGCTAGTCGCGCAAAGCAAGCCGCTAAGCCGGCGACCGGCAAGAGAGCTACAACGAAGCATGCCGAACGGAGAAAATAGCAGCAGCTCATCTGTTCACACCTTGTTTCTGCCATGTGCTTGAACGCCAAGACGTTCGCGCTTCTGTGAGATGAAAGACGTCCTTCTGCATATGTGGTTGCTCACACCGGTGCACTTGTTAGTGTATCCATTCAGTCCTGGGCTGCGGGGCATTCAGAAGTGGCTCTGTGGAGACGTCTGCATAGAGGCAGCTGTCAGAACACGCACACTCGATTGTTCACCAAAACATATGCAGACGCGTCCTTAGCCTGTAGATTTGGATGCACAGAGTTCCCTGTGTTCGCAAGAGACAAGGGAATCGCGTCTGTGCGCACAGAAGCAATAGCGGACCGTTTCCCTCGGAGTGAACGCGAAAGAGCCGTCTATATACTCGCAGACACGCGAACGTGCCTCAATGCGGTCACAGAGGCAGCAGCTTTTGCACAGATGCTCCTGGTGATTCTGGCACTTTCCAGGCACACTCCTGAAAGTCGCGCACACTGCTGTTCACTCGCTAAACGACCTCTTGGGAAACACGTCTCCGGTCGACGGACCGCTCAGATTGCTTCTCGTGTAACTGTGAACTGTGTCAGCGCAGGGAATCCGTCTCTGTTGAGCAGATGTCAATCCTGCCCTCGCCTTTGCTTTGTTGCCTCTACCAAGATGATTTCCCGTTTCTCTCTTCACTGGAGCAGGCAGACACAGCCAACGCACATCAAGTGTCAAGAGACACGCTCTGCTGAGCTCAACGCTTGTGCAGATGCACATGTGCGACGAAGTCAACACACGTGCTTGTGGAGAGAAAGAAAGGGACTCCCAGGCGTGTGGAGCGACGGGGAGAAAGAGCGGGCGCTGAGGAACACAGTTTCAAACAGACTGTCTCCACACAAACAGGCACCTGTCTGCAGGTATCCTAGATCTTGATTCTTGAACTTGAGGAAACACGCGTCTGAGCAAAACTCCCAAACGCTTCCAGGAAAGACACAGGCTCTCCCACAAGCACACAAGTGTTTGCCCTCAGCTATAGATCAGGGACAAGCCTGTGAAGAGCAACCAAAGAGCTCGTCCGTCTTTCTCTCAGTAGATGGGAGTAGGCGCGCTTGCGGATGTGTGCGTGTGTGTGGCCACGCGTTTGCTTAGGCATCAGTGTGTGAAAAGGTAGGTGCTTTTCTCTAGCTGCGTGTGCGTGCACGTGGTGCTGGGTGCACATCCCTGGGTGCTCGTGGAAAGGTTTCTGCATGGTTTTCGCTGAGGAATCGTGTGTGTGCACATGGACAAAGAGAAGGCGCAGCAACCAGGTTCCAGCGCCGAAGAAGGCAAAAGGCGAGGTTTCCGGCGCTATCTCCTTCTCTCCCCAGAGCTAGTCGCGCAAAGCAAGCCGCTAAGCCGGCGACCGGCAAGAGAGCTACAACGAAGCATGCCGAACGGAGAAAATAGCAGCAGCTCATCTGTTCACACCTTGTTTCTGCCATGTGCTTGAACGCCAAGACGTTCGCGCTTCTGTGAGATGAAAGACGTCCTTCTGCATATGTGGTTGCTCACACCGGTGCACTTGTTAGTGTATCCATTCAGTCCTGGGCTGCGGGGCATTCAGAAGTGGCTCTGTGGAGACGTCTGCATAGAGGCAGCTGTCAGAACACGCACACTCGATTGTTCACCAAAACATATGCAGACGCGTCCTTAGCCTGTAGATTTGGATGCACAGAGTTCCCTGTGTTCGCAAGAGACAAGGAATCGCGTCTGTGCGCACAGAAGCAATAGCGGACCGTTTCCCTCGGAGTGAACGCGAAAGAGCCGTCTATATACTCGCAGACACGCGAACGTGCCTCAATGCGGTCACAGAGGCAGCAGCTTTTGCACAGATGCTCCTGGTGATTCTGGCACTTTCCAGGCACACTCCTGAAAGTCGCGCACACTGCTGTTCACTCGCTAAACGACCTCTTGGGAAACACGTCTCCGGTCGACGGACCGCTCAGATTGCTTCTCGTGTAACTGTGAACTGTGTCAGCGCAGGGAATCCGTCTCTGTTGAGCAGATGTCAATCCTGCCTCGCCTTTGCTTTGTTGCCTCTACCAAGATGATTTCCCGTTTCTCTCTTCACTGGAGCAGGCAGACACAGCCAACGCACATCAAGTGTCAAGAGACACGCTCTGCTGAGCTCAACGCTTGTGCAGATGCACATGTGCGACGAAGTCAACACACGTGCTTGTGGAGAGAAAGAAAGGGACTCCCAGGGCGTGTGGAGCGACGGGGAGAAAGAGCGTGCGCTGAGGAACACAGTTTCAAACAGACTGTCTCCACACAAACAGGCACCTGTCTGCAGGTATCCTAGATCTTGATTCTTGAACTTGAGGAAAACACGCGTCTGAGCAAAACTCCCAAACGCTTCCAGGAAAGACACAGGCTCTCCCACAAGCACACAAGTGTTTGCCCTCAGCTATAGATCAGGGACAAGCCTGTGAAGAGCAACCAAAGAGCTCGTCCGTCTTTCCCTCAATAGATGGGAGTAGGCGCGCTTGCGGATGTGTGCGTGTGTGTGGCCACGCGTTTGCTTAGGCATCAGTGTGTGAAAAGGTAGGTGCTTTTCTCTAGCTGCGTGTGCGTGCACGTGGTGCTGGGTGCACATCCCTGGGTGCTCGTGGAAAGGTTTCTGCATGGTTTTCGCTGAGGAATCGTGTGTGTGCACATGGACAAAGAGAAGGCGCAGCAACCAGGTTCCAGCGCCGAAGAAGGCAAAAGGCGAGGTTTCCGGCGCTATCTCCTTCTCTCCCCAGAGCTAGTCGCGCAAAGCAAGCCGCTAAGCCGGCGACCGGCAAGAGAGCTACAACGAAGCATGCCGAACGGAGAAAATAGCAGCAGCTCATCTGTTCACACCTTGTTCTGCCATGTGCTTGAACGCCAAGACGTTCGCGCTTCTGTGAGATGAAAGACGTCCTTCTGCATATGTGGTTGCTCACACCGGTGCACTTGTTAGTGTATCCATTCAGTCCTGGGCTGCGGGCATTCAGAAGTGGCTCTGTGGAGACGTCTGCATAGAGGCAGCTGTCAGAACACGCACACTCGATTGTTCACCAAAACATATGCAGACGCGTCCTTAGCCTGTAGATTTGGATGCACAGAGTTCCCTGTGTTCGCAAGAGACAAGGGAATCGCGTCTGTGCGCACAGAAGCAATAGCGGACCGTTTCCCTCGGAGTGAACGCGAAAGAGCCGTCTATATACTCGCAGACACGCGAACGTGCCTCAATGCGGTCACAGAGGCAGCAGCTTTGCACAGATGCTCCTGGTGATTCTGGCACTTTCCAGGCACACTCCTGAAAGTCGCGCACACTGCTGTTCACTTCGCTAAACGACCTCTTGGGAAACACGTCTCCGGTCGACGGACCGCTCAGATTGCTTCTCGTGTAACTGTGAACTGTGTCAGCGCAGGGAATCCGTCTCTGTTGAGCAGATGTCAATCCTGCTCGCCTTTGCTTTGTTGCCTCTACCAAGATGATTTCCCGTTTCTCTCTTCACTGGAGCAGGCAGACACAGCCAACGCACATCAAGTGTCAAGAGACACGCTCTGCTGAGCTCAACGCTTGTGCAGATGCACATGTGCGACGAAGTCAACACACGTGCTTGTGGAGAGAAAGAAAGGGACTCCCAGGCGTGTGGAGCGACGGGGAGAAAGAGCGGGCGCTGAGGAACACAGTTTCAAACAGACTGTCTCCACACAAACAGGCACCTGTCTGCAGGTATCCTAGATCTTGATTCTTGAACTTGAGGAAACACGCGTCTGAGCAAAACTCCCAAACGCTTCCAGGAAAGACACAGGCTCTCCCCACAAGCACACAAGTGTTTGCCCTCAGCTATAGATCAGGGACAAGCCTGTGAAGAGCAACCAAAGAGCTCGTCCGTCTTTCCCTCAATAGATGGGAGTAGGCGCGCTTGCGGATGTGTGCGTGTGTGTGGCCACGCGTTTGCTTAGGCATCAGAGTGTGAAAAGGTAGGTGCTTTTCTCTAGCTGCGTGTGCGTGCACGTGGTGCTGGGTGCACATCCCTGGGTGCTCGTGGAAAGGTTTCTGCATGGTTTTCGCTGAGGAATCGTGTGTGTGCACATGGACAAAGAGAAGGCGCAGCAACCAGGTTCCAGCGCCGAAGAAGGCAAAAGGCGAGGTTTCCGGCGCTATCTCCTTCTCTCCCCAGAGCTAGTCGCGCAAAGCAAGCCGCTAAGCCGGCGACCGGCAAGAGAGCTACAACGAAGCATGCCGAACGGAGAAAATAGCAGCAGCTCATCTGTTCACACCTTGTTTCTGCCATGTGCTTGAACGCCAAGACGTTCGCGCTTCTGTGAGATGAAAGACGTCCTTCTGCATATGTGGTTGCTCACACCGGTGCACTTGTTAGTGTATCCATTCAGTCCTGGGCTGCGGGGCATTCAGAAGTGGCTCTGTGGAGACGTCTGCATAGAGGCAGCTGTCAGAACACGCACACTCGATTGTTCACCAAAACATATGCAGACGCGTCCTTAGCCTGTAGATTTGGATGCACAGAGTTCCCTGTGTTCGCAAGAGACAAGGGAATCGCGTCTGTGCGCACAGAAGCAATAGCGGACCGTTTCCCTCGGAGTGAACGCGAAAGAGCCGTCTATATACTCGCAGACACGCGAACGTGCCTCAATGCGGTCACAGAGGCAGCAGCTTTTGCACAGATGCTCCTGGTGATTCTGGCACTTTCCAGGCACACTCCTGAAAGTCGCGCACACTGCTGTTCACTCGCTAAACGACCTCTTGGGAAACACGTCTCCGGTCGACGGACCGCTCAGATTGCTTCTCGTGTAACTGTGAACTGTGTCAGCGCAGGGAATCCGTCTCTGTTGAGCAGATGTCAATCCTGCCTCGCCTTTGCTTTGTTGCCTCTACCAAGATGATTTCCCGTTTCTCTCTTCACTGGAGCAGGCAGACACAGCCAACGCACATCAAGTGTCAAGAGACACGCTCTGCTGAGCTCAACGCTTGTGCAGATGCACATGTGCGACGAAGTCAACACACGTGCTTGTGGAGAGAAAGAAAGGGACTCCCAGGCGTGTGGAGCGACGGGGAGAAAGAGCGGGGCGCTGAGGAACACAGTTTCAAACAGACTGTCTCCACACAAACAGGCACCTGTCTGCAGGTATCCTAGATCTTGATTCTTGAACTTGAGGAAACACGCGTCTGAGCAAACTCCCAAACGCTTCCAGGAAAGACACAGGCTCTCCCACAAGCACACAAGTGTTTGCCCTCAGCTATAGATCAGGGACAAGCCTGTGAAGAGCAACCAAAGAGCTCGTCCGTCTTTCCCTCAATAGATGGGAGTAGGCGCGCTTGCGGATGTGTGCGTGTGTGTGGCCACGCGTTTGCTTAGGCATCAGTGTGTGATAAGGTAGGTGCTTTTCTCTAGCTGCGTGTGCGTGCACGTGGTGCTGGGTGCACATCCCTGGGTGCTCGTGGAAAGGTTTCTGCATGGTTTTCGCTGAGGAATCGTGTGTGTGCACATGGACAAAGAGAAGGCGCAGCAACCAGGTTCCAGCGCCGAAGAAGGCAAAAGGCGAGGTTTCCGGCGCTATCTCCTTCTCTCCCCAGAGCTAGTCGCGCAAAGCAAGCCGCTAAGCCGGCGACCGGCAAGAGAGCTACAACGAAGCATGCCGAACGGAGAAAATAGCAGCAGCTCATCTGTTCACACCTTGTTTCTGCCATGTGCTTGAACGCCAAGACGTTCGCGCTTCTGTGAGATGAAAGACGTCCTTCTGCATATGTGGTTGCTCACACCGGTGCACTTGTTAGTGTATCCATTCAGTCCTGGGCTGCGGGGCATTCAGAAGTGGCTCTGTGGAGACGTCTGCATAGAGGCAGCTGTCAGAACACGCACACTCGATTGTTCACCAAAACATATGCAGACGCGTCCTTAGCCTGTAGATTTGGATGCACAGAGTTCCCTGTGTTCGCAAGAGACAAGGGAATCGCGTCTGTGCGCACAGAAGCAATAGCGGACCGTTTCCCTCGGAGTGAACGCGAAAGAGCCGTCTATATACTCGCAGACACGCGAACGTGCCTCAATGCGGTCACAGAGGCAGCAGCTTTTGCACAGATGCTCCTGGTGATTCTGGCACTTTCCAGGCACACTCCTGAAAGTCGCGCACACTGCTGTTCACTCGCTAAACGACCTCTTGGGAAACACGTCTCCGGTCGACGGACCGCTCAGATTGCTTCTCGTGTAACTGTGAACTGTGTCAGCGCAGGGAATCCGTCTCTGTTGAGCAGATGTCAATCCTGCCTCGCTTTTGCTTTGTTGCCTCTACCAAGATGATTTCCCGTTTCTCTCTTCACTGGAGCAGGCAGACACAGCCAACGCACATCAAGTGTCAAGAGACACGCTCTGCTGAGCTCAACGCTTGTGCAGATGCACATGTGCGACGAAGTCAACACACGTGCTTGTGGAGAGAAAGAAAGGGACTCCCAGGCGTGTGGAGCGACGGGGAGAAAGAGCGGGCGCTGAGGAACACAGTTTCAAACAGACTGTCTCCACACAAACAGGCACCTGTCTGCAGGTATCCTAGATCTTGATTCTTGAACTTGAGGAAACACGCGTCTGAGCAAAACTCCCAAACGCTTCCAGGAAAGACACAGGCTCTCCCACAAGCACACAAGTGTTTGCCCTCAGCTATAGATCAGGGACAAGCCTGTGAAGAGCAACCAAAGAGCTCGTCCGTCTTTCCCTCAATAGATGGGAGTAGGCGCGCTTGCGGATGTGTGCGTGTGTGTGGCCACGCGTTTGCTTAGGCATCAGTGTGTGAAAAGGTAGGTGCTTTTCTCTAGCTGCGTGTGCGTGCACGTGGTGCTGGGTGCACATCCCTGGGTGCTCGTGGAAAGGTTTCTGCATGGTTTTCGCTGAGGAATCGTGTGTGTGCACATGGACAAAGAGAAGGCGCAGCAACCAGGTTCCAGCGCCGAAGAAGGCAAAAGGCGAGGTTTCCGGCGCTATCTCCTTCTCTCCCCAGAGCTAGTCGCGCAAAGCAAGCCGCTAAGCCGGCGACCGGCAAGAGAGCTACAACGAAGCATGCCGAACGGAGAAAATAGCAGCAGCTCATCTGTTCACACCTTGTTTCTGCCATGTGCTTGAACGCCAAGACGTTCGCGCTTCTGTGAGATGAAAGACGTCCTTCTGCATATGTGGTTGCTCACACCGGTGCACTTGTTAGTGTATCCATTCAGTCCTGGGCTGCGGGGCATTCAGAAGTGGCTCTGTGGAGACGTCTGCATAGAGGCAGCTGTCAGAACACGCACACTCGATTGTTCACCAAAACATATGCAGACGCGTCCTTAGCCTGTAGATTTGGATGCACAGAGTTCCCTGTGTTCGCAAGAGACAAGGGAATCGCGTCTGTGCGCACAGAAGCAATAGCGGACCGTTTCCCTCGGAGTGAACGCGAAAGAGCCGTCTATATACTCGCAGACACGCGAACGTGCCTCAATGCGGTCACAGAGGCAGCAGCTTTTGCACAGATGCTCCTGGTGATTCTGGCACTTTCCAGGCACACTCCTGAAAGTCGCGCACACTGCTGTTCACTCGCTAAACGACCTCTTGGGAAACACGTCTCCGGTCGACGGACCGCTCAGATTGCTTCTCGTGTAACTGTGAACTGTGTCAGCGCAGGGAATCCGTCTCTGTTGAGCAGATGTCAATCCTGCCTCGCTTTTGCTTTGTTGCCTCTACCAAGATGATTTCCCGTTTCTCTCTTCACTGGAGCAGGCAGACACAGCCAACGCACATCAAGTGTCAAGAGACACGCTCTGCTGAGCTCAACGCTTGTGCAGATGCACATGTGCGACGAAGTCAACACACGTGCTTGTGGAGAGAAAGAAAGGGACTCCCAGGCGTGTGGAGCGACGGGGAGAAAGAGCGGGCGCTGAGGAACACAGTTTCAAACAGACTGTCTCCACACAAACAGGCACCTGTCTGCAGGTATCCTAGATCTTGATTCTTGAACTTGAGGAAACACGCGTCTGAGCAAAACTCCCAAACGCTTCCAGGAAAGACACAGGCTCTCCCACAAGCACACAAGTGTTTGCCCTCAGCTATAGATCAGGGACAAGCCTGTGAAGAGCAACCAAAGAGCTCGTCCGTCTTTCCCTCAATAGATGGGAGTAGGCGCGCTTGCGGATGTGTGCGTGTGTGTGGCCACGCGTTTGCTTAGGCATCAGTGTGTGAAAAGGTAGGTGCTTTTCTCTAGCTGCGTGTGCGTGCACGTGGTGCTGGGTGCACATCCCTGGGTGCTCGTGGAAAGGTTTCTGCATGGTTTTCGCTGAGGAATCGTGTGTGTGCACATGGACAAAGAGAAGGCGCAGCAACCAGGTTCCAGCGCCGAAGAAGGCAAAAGGCGAGGTTTCCGGCGCTATCTCCTTCTCTCCCCAGAGCTAGTCGCGCAAAGCAAGCCGCTAAGCCGGCGACCGGCAAGAGAGCTACAACGAAGCATGCCGAACGGAGAAAATAGCAGCAGCTCATCTGTTCACACCTTGTTTCTGCCATGTGCTTGAACGCCAAGACGTTCGCGCTTCTGTGAGATGAAAGACGTCCTTCTGCATATGTGGTTGCTCACACCGGTGCACTTGTTAGTGTATCCATTCAGTCCTGGGCTGCGGGGCATTCAGAAGTGGCTCTGTGGAGACGTCTGCATAGAGGCAGCTGTCAGAACACGCACACTCGATTGTTCACCAAAACATATGCAGACGCGTCCTTAGCCTGTAGATTTGGATGCACAGAGTTCCCTGTGTTCGCAAGAGACAAGGGAATCGCGTCTGTGCGCACAGAAGCAATAGCGGACCGTTTCCCTCGGAGTGAACGCGAAAGAGCCGTCTATATACTCGCAGACACGCGAACGTGCCTCAATGCGGTCACAGAGGCAGCAGCTTTTGCACAGATGCTCCTGGTGATTCTGGCACTTTCCAGGCACACTCCTGAAAGTCGCGCACACTGCTGTTCACTCGCTAAACGACCTCTTGGGAAACACGTCTCCGGTCGACGGACCGCTCAGATTGCTTCTCGTGTAACTGTGAACTGTGTCAGCGCAGGGAATCCGTCTCTGTTGAGCAGATGTCAATCCTGCCTCGCTTTTGCTTTGTTGCCTCTACCAAGATGATTTCCCGTTTCTCTCTTCACTGGAGCAGGCAGACACAGCCAACGCACATCAAGTGTCAAGAGACACGCTCTGCTGAGCTCAACGCTTGTGCAGATGCACATGTGCGACGAAGTCAACACACGTGCTTGTGGAGAGAAAGAAAGGGACTCCCAGGCGTGTGGAGCGACGGGGAGAAAGAGCGGGCGCTGAGGAACACAGTTTCAAACAGACTGTCTCCACACAAACAGGCACCTGTCTGCAGGTATCCTAGATCTTGATTCTTGAACTTGAGGAAACACGCGTCTGAGCAAAACTCCCAAACGCTTCCAGGAAAGACACAGGCTCTCCCACAAGCACACAAGTGTTTGCCCTCAGCTATAGATCAGGGACAAGCCTGTGAAGAGCAACCAAAGAGCTCGTCCGTCTTTCCCTCAATAGATGGGAGTAGGCGCGCTTGCGGATGTGTGCGTGTGTGTGGCCACGCGTTTGCTTAGGCTTCAGTGTGTGAAAAGGTAGGTGCTTTTCTCTAGCTGCGTGTGCGTGCACGTGGTGCTGGGTGCACATCCCTGGGTGCTCGTGGAAAGGTTTCTGCATGGTTTTCGCTGAGGAATCGTGTGTGTGCACATGGACAAAGAGAAGGCGCAGCAACCAGGTTCCAGCGCCGAAGAAGGCAAAAGGCGAGGTTTCCGGCGCTATCTCCTTCTCTCCCCAGAGCTAGTCGCGCAAAGCAAGCCGCTAAGCCGGCGACCGGCAAGAGAGCTACAACGAAGCATGCCGAACGGAGAAAATAGCAGCAGCTCATCTGTTCACACCTTGTTTCTGCCATGTGCTTGAACGCCAAGACGTTCGCGCTTCTGTGAGATGAAAGACGTCCTTCTGCATATGTGGTTGCTCACACCGGTGCACTTGTTAGTGTATCCATTCAGTCCTGGGCTGCGGGGCATTCAGAAGTGGCTCTGTGGAGACGTCTGCATAGAGGCAGCTGTCAGAACACGCACACTCGATTGTTCACCAAAACATATGCAGACGCGTCCTTAGCCTGTAGATTTGGATGCACAGAGTTCCCTGTGTTCGCAAGAGACAAGGGAATCGCGTCTGTGCGCACAGAAGCAATAGCGGACCGTTTCCCTCGGAGTGAACGCGAAAGAGCCGTCTATATACTCGCAGACACGCGAACGTGCCTCAATGCGGTCACAGAGGCAGCAGCTTTTGCACAGATGCTCCTGGTGATTCTGGCACTTTCCAGGCACACTCCTGAAAGTCGCGCACACTGCTGTTCACTCGCTAAACGACCTCTTGGGAAACACGTCTCCGGTCGACGGACCGCTCAGATTGCTTCTCGTGTAACTGTGAACTGTGTCAGCGCAGGGAATCCGTCTCTGTTGAGCAGATGTCAATCCTGCCTCGCTTTTGCTTTGTTGCCTCTACCAAGATGATTTCCCGTTTCTCTCTTCACTGGAGCAGGCAGACACAGCCAACGCACATCAAGTGTCAAGAGACACGCTCTGCTGAGCTCAACGCTTGTGCAGATGCACATGTGCGACGAAGTCAACACACGTGCTTGTGGAGAGAAAGAAAGGGACTCCCAGGCGTGTGGAGCGACGGGGAGAAAGAGCGGGCGCTGAGGAACACAGTTTCAAACAGACTGTCTCCACACAAACAGGCACCTGTCTGCAGGTATCCTAGATCTTGATTCTTGAACTTGAGGAAACACGCGTCTGAGCAAAACTCCCAAACGCTTCCAGGAAAGACACAGGCTCTCCCACAAGCACACAAGTGTTTGCCCTCAGCTATAGATCAGGGACAAGCCTGTGAAGAGATGCCCTGCTATTCTTTCGCCTTATGGCATCATGTGTTTCGTTCCTCTTGGAGATCGATTGTTAAACGTCTTTCCTCGGGCGACACTGAAGCATTTGCCAGCGGAGGAGAAGTAGCACGGAGCAGCATTCAGTACTGCCTACGAGTGTCTTTGCTACCCTACTAGCGGAGCTCCAAGAACAGGCACACATCTTCAGGTACCTTCCAAATGTGGATTCCCCTGCAGCCCCGTAGGCGGGCGTGCAGTACGCCAACCGTCAACGGACGTTTTTCCCCTCAAGCCTGTCAGGACGTTGCTCGTCCGTCTTTCCCTCAATAGATGGGAGTAGGCGCGCTTGCGGATGTGTGCGTGTGTGTGGCCACGCGTTTGCTTAGGCTTCAGTGTGTGAAAAGGTAGGTGCTTTTCTCTAGCTGCGTGTGCGTGCACGTGGTGCTGGGTGCACATCCCTGGGTGCTCGTGGAAAGGTTTCTGCATGGTTTTCGCTGAGGAATCGTGTGTGTGCACATGGACAAAGAGAAGGCGCAGCAACCAGGTTCCAGCGCCGAAGAAGGCAAAAGGCGAGGTTTCCGGCGCTATCTCCTTCTCTCCCCAGAGCTAGTCGCGCAAAGCAAGCCGCTAAGCCGGCGACCGGCAAGAGAGCTACAACGAAGCATGCCGAACGGAGAAAATAGCAGCAGCTCATCTGTTCACACCTTGTTTCTGCCATGTGCTTGAACGCCAAGACGTTCGCGCTTCTGTGAGATGAAAGACGTCCTTCTGCATATGTGGTTGCTCACACCGGTGCACTTGTTAGTGTATCCATTCAGTCCTGGGCTGCGGGGCATTCAGAAGTGGCTCTGTGGAGACGTCTGCATAGAGGCAGCTGTCAGAACACGCACACTCGATTGTTCACCAAAACATATGCAGACGCGTCCTTAGCCTGTAGATTTGGATGCACAGAGTTCCCTGTGTTCGCAAGAGACAAGGGAATCGCGTCTGTGCGCACAGAAGCAATAGCGGACCGTTTCCCTCGGAGTGAACGCGAAAGAGCCGTCTATATACTCGCAGACACGCGAACGTGCCTCAATGCGGTCACAGAGGCAGCAGCTTTTGCACAGATGCTCCTGGTGATTCTGGCACTTTCCAGGCACACTCCTGAAAGTCGCGCACACTGCTGTTCACTTCGCTAAACGACCTCTTGGGAAACACGTCTCCGGTCGACGGACCGCTCAGATTGCTTCTCGTGTAACTGTGAACTGTGTCAGCGCAGGGAATCCGTCTCTGTTGAGCAGATGTCAATCCTGCCTCGCTTTTGCTTTGTTGCCTCTACCAAGATGATTTCCCGTTTCTCTCTTCACTGGAGCAGGCAGACACAGCCAACGCACATCAAGTGTCAAGAGACACGCTCTGCTGAGCTCAACGCTTGTGCAGATGCACATGTGCGACGAAGTCAACACACGTGCTTGTGGAGAGAAAGAAAGGGACTCCCAGGCGTGTGGAGCGACGGGGAGAAAGAGCGGGCGCTGAGGAACACAGTTTCAAACAGACTGTCTCCACACAAACAGGCACCTGTCTGCAGGTATCCTAGATCTTGATTCTTGAACTTGAGGAAACACGCGTCTGAGCAAAACTCCCAAACGCTTCCAGGAAAGACACAGGCTCTCCCACAAGCACACAAGTGTTTGCCCTCAGCTATAGATCAGGGACAAGCCTGTGAAGAGATGCCCTGCTATTCTTTCGCCTTATGGCATCATGTGTTTCGTTCCTCTTGGAGATCGATTGTTAAACGTCTTTCCTCGGGCGACACTGAAGCATTTGCCAGCGGAGGAGAAGTAGCACGGAGCAGCATTCAGTACTGCCTACGAGTGTCTTTGCTACCCTACTAGCGGAGCTCCAAGAACAGGCACACATCTTCAGGTACCTTCCAAATGTGGATTCCCCTGCAGCCCCGTAGGCGGGCGTGCAGTACGCCAACCGTCAACGGACGTTTTTCCCCTCAAGCCTGTCAGGACGTTGCTCGTCCGTCTTTCCCTCAATAGATGGGAGTAGGCGCGCTTGCGGATGTGTGCGTGTGTGTGGCCACGCGTTTGCTTAGGCTTCAGTGTGTGAAAAGGTAGGTGCTTTTCTCTAGCTGCGTGTGCGTGCACGTGGTGCTGGGTGCACATCCCTGGGTGCTCGTGGAAAGGTTTCTGCATGGTTTTCGCTGAGGAATCGTGTGTGTGCACATGGACAAAGAGAAGGCGCAGCAACCAGGTTCCAGCGCCGAAGAAGGCAAAAGGCGAGGTTTCCGGCGCTATCTCCTTCTCTCCCCAGAGCTAGTCGCGCAAAGCAAGCCGCTAAGCCGGCGACCGGCAAGAGAGCTACAACGAAGCATGCCGAACGGAGAAAATAGCAGCAGCTCATCTGTTCACACCTTGTTTCTGCCATGTGCTTGAACGCCAAGACGTTCGCGCTTCTGTGAGATGAAAGACGTCCTTCTGCATATGTGGTTGCTCACACCGGTGCACTTGTTAGTGTATCCATTCAGTCCTGGGCTGCGGGGCATTCAGAAGTGGCTCTGTGGAGACGTCTGCATAGAGGCAGCTGTCAGAACACGCACACTCGATTGTTCACCAAAACATATGCAGACGCGTCCTTAGCCTGTAGATTTGGATGCACAGAGTTCCCTGTGTTCGCAAGAGACAAGGGAATCGCGTCTGTGCGCACAGAAGCAATAGCGGACCGTTTCCCTCGGAGTGAACGCGAAAGAGCCGTCTATATACTCGCAGACACGCGAACGTGCCTCAATGCGGTCACAGAGGCAGCAGCTTTTGCACAGATGCTCCTGGTGATTCTGGCACTTTCCAGGCACACTCCTGAAAGTCGCGCACACTGCTGTTCACTCGCTAAACGACCTCTTGGGAAACACGTCTCCGGTCGACGGACCGCTCAGATTGCTTCTCGTGTAACTGTGAACTGTGTCAGCGCAGGGAATCCGTCTCTGTTGAGCAGATGTCAATCCTGCCTCGCTTTTGCTTTGTTGCCTCTACCAAGATGATTTCCCGTTTCTCTCTTCACTGGAGCAGGCAGACACAGCCAACGCACATCAAGTGTCAAGAGACACGCTCTGCTGAGCTCAACGCTTGTGCAGATGCACATGTGCGACGAAGTCAACACACGTGCTTGTGGAGAGAAAGAAAGGGACTCCCAGGCGTGTGGAGCGACGGGGAGAAAGAGCGGGCGCTGAGGAACACAGTTTCAAACAGACTGTCTCCACACAAACAGGCACCTGTCTGCAGGTATCCTAGATCTTGATTCTTGAACTTGAGGAAACACGCGTCTGAGCAAAACTCCCAAACGCTTCCAGGAAAGACACAGGCTCTCCCACAAGCACACAAGTGTTTGCCCTCAGCTATAGATCAGGGACAAGCCTGTGAAGAGCAACCAAAGAGCTCGTCCGTCTTTCCCTCAATAGATGGGAGTAGGCGCGCTTGCGGATGTGTGCGTGTGTGTGGCCACGCGTTTGCTTAGGCATCAGTGTGTGAAAAGGTAGGTGCTTTTCTCTAGCTGCGTGTGCGTGCACGTGGTGCTGGGTGCACATCCCTGGGTGCTCGTGGAAAGGTTTCTGCATGGTTTTCGCTGAGGAATCGTGTGTGTGCACATGGACAAAGAGAAGGCGCAGCAACCAGGTTCCAGCGCCGAAGAAGGCAAAAGGCGAGGTTTCCGGCGCTATCTCCTTCTCTCCCCAGAGCTAGTCGCGCAAAGCAAGCCGCTAAGCCGGCGACCGGCAAGAGAGCTACAACGAAGCATGCCGAACGGAGAAAATAGCAGCAGCTCATCTGTTCACACCTTGTTTCTGCCATGTGCTTGAACGCCAAGACGTTCGCGCTTCTGTGAGATGAAAGACGTCCTTCTGCATATGTGGTTGCTCACACCGGTGCACTTGTTAGTGTATCCATTCAGTCCTGGGCTGCGGGGCATTCAGAAGTGGCTCTGTGGAGACGTCTGCATAGAGGCAGCTGTCAGAACACGCACACTCGATTGTTCACCAAAACATATGCAGACGCGTCCTTAGCCTGTAGATTTGGATGCACAGAGTTCCCTGTGTTCGCAAGAGACAAGGGAATCGCGTCTGTGCGCACAGAAGCAATAGCGGACCGTTTCCCTCGGAGTGAACGCGAAAGAGCCGTCTATATACTCGCAGACACGCGAACGTGCCTCAATGCGGTCACAGAGGCAGCAGCTTTTGCACAGATGCTCCTGGTGATTCTGGCACTTTCCAGGCACACTCCTGAAAGTCGCGCACACTGCTGTTCACTCGCTAAACGACCTCTTGGGAAACACGTCTCCGGTCGACGGACCGCTCAGATTGCTTCTCGTGTAACTGTGAACTGTGTCAGCGCAGGGAATCCGTCTCTGTTGAGCAGATGTCAATCCTGCCTCGCTTTTGCTTTGTTGCCTCTACCAAGATGATTTCCCGTTTCTCTCTTCACTGGAGCAGGCAGACACAGCCAACGCACATCAAGTGTCAAGAGACACGCTCTGCTGAGCTCAACGCTTGTGCAGATGCACATGTGCGACGAAGTCAACACACGTGCTTGTGGAGAGAAAGAAAGGGACTCCCAGGCGTGTGGAGCGACGGGGAGAAAGAGCGGGCGCTGAGGAACACAGTTTCAAACAGACTGTCTCCACACAAACAGGCACCTGTCTGCAGGTATCCTAGATCTTGATTCTTGAACTTGAGGAAACACGCGTCTGAGCAAAACTCCCAAACGCTTCCAGGAAAGACACAGGCTCTCCCACAAGCACACAAGTGTTTGCCCTCAGCTATAGATCAGGGACAAGCCTGTGAAGAGCAACCAAAGAGCTCGTCCGTCTTTCCCTCAATAGATGGGAGTAGGCGCGCTTGCGGATGTGTGCGTGTGTGTGGCCACGCGTTTGCTTAGGCATCAGTGTGTGAAAAGGTAGGTGCTTTTCTCTAGCTGCGTGTGCGTGCACGTGGTGCTGGGTGCACATCCCTGGGTGCTCGTGGAAAGGTTTCTGCATGGTTTTCGCTGAGGAATCGTGTGTGTGCACATGGACAAAGAGAAGGCGCAGCAACCAGGTTCCAGCGCCGAAGAAGGCAAAAGGCGAGGTTTCCGGCGCTATCTCCTTCTCTCCCCAGAGCTAGTCGCGCAAAGCAAGCCGCTAAGCCGGCGACCGGCAAGAGAGCTACAACGAAGCATGCCGAACGGAGAAAATAGCAGCAGCTCATCTGTTCACACCTTGTTTCTGCCATGTGCTTGAACGCCAAGACGTTCGCGCTTCTGTGAGATGAAAGACGTCCTTCTGCATATGTGGTTGCTCACACCGGTGCACTTGTTAGTGTATCCATTCAGTCCTGGGCTGCGGGGCATTCAGAAGTGGCTCTGTGGAGACGTCTGCATAGAGGCAGCTGTCAGAACACGCACACTCGATTGTTCACCAAAACATATGCAGACGCGTCCTTAGCCTGTAGATTTGGATGCACAGAGTTCCCTGTGTTCGCAAGAGACAAGGGAATCGCGTCTGTGCGCACAGAAGCAATAGCGGACCGTTTCCCTCGGAGTGAACGCGAAAGAGCCGTCTATATACTCGCAGACACGCGAACGTGCCTCAATGCGGTCACAGAGGCAGCAGCTTTTGCACAGATGCTCCTGGTGATTCTGGCACTTTCCAGGCACACTCCTGAAAGTCGCGCACACTGCTGTTCACTCGCTAAACGACCTCTTGGGAAACACGTCTCCGGTCGACGGACCGCTCAGATTGCTTCTCGTGTAACTGTGAACTGTGTCAGCGCAGGGAATCCGTCTCTGTTGAGCAGATGTCAATCCTGCCTCGCTTTTGCTTTGTTGCCTCTACCAAGATGATTTCCCGTTTCTCTCTTCACTGGAGCAGGCAGACACAGCCAACGCACATCAAGTGTCAAGAGACACGCTCTGCTGAGCTCAACGCTTGTGCAGATGCACATGTGCGACGAAGTCAACACACGTGCTTGTGGAGAGAAAGAAAGGGACTCCCAGGCGTGTGGAGCGACGGGGAGAAAGAGCGGGCGCTGAGGAACACAGTTTCAAACAGACTGTCTCCACACAAACAGGCACCTGTCTGCAGGTATCCTAGATCTTGATTCTTGAACTTGAGGAAACACGCGTCTGAGCAAAACTCCCAAACGCTTCCAGGAAAGACACAGGCTCTCCCACAAGCACACAAGTGTTTGCCCTCAGCTATAGATCAGGGACAAGCCTGTGAAGAGCAACCAAAGAGCTCGTCCGTCTTTCCCTCAATAGATGGGAGTAGGCGCGCTTGCGGATGTGTGCGTGTGTGTGGCCACGCGTTTGCTTAGGCATCAGTGTGTGAAAAGGTAGGTGCTTTTCTCTAGCTGCGTGTGCGTGCACGTGGTGCTGGGTGCACATCCCTGGGTGCTCGTGGAAAGGTTTCTGCATGGTTTTCGCTGAGGAATCGTGTGTGTGCACATGGACAAAGAGAAGGCGCAGCAACCAGGTTCCAGCGCCGAAGAAGGCAAAAGGCGAGGTTTCCGGCGCTATCTCCTTCTCTCCCCAGAGCTAGTCGCGCAAAGCAAGCCGCTAAGCCGGCGACCGGCAAGAGAGCTACAACGAAGCATGCCGAACGGAGAAAATAGCAGCAGCTCATCTGTTCACACCTTGTTTCTGCCATGTGCTTGAACGCCAAGACGTTCGCGCTTCTGTGAGATGAAAGACGTCCTTCTGCATATGTGGTTGCTCACACCGGTGCACTTGTTAGTGTATCCATTCAGTCCTGGGCTGCGGGGCATTCAGAAGTGGCTCTGTGGAGACGTCTGCATAGAGGCAGCTGTCAGAACACGCACACTCGATTGTTCACCAAAACATATGCAGACGCGTCCTTAGCCTGTAGATTTGGATGCACAGAGTTCCCTGTGTTCGCAAGAGACAAGGGAATCGCGTCTGTGCGCACAGAAGCAATAGCGGACCGTTTCCCTCGGAGTGAACGCGAAAGAGCCGTCTATATACTCGCAGACACGCGAACGTGCCTCAATGCGGTCACAGAGGCAGCAGCTTTTGCACAGATGCTCCTGGTGATTCTGGCACTTTCCAGGCACACTCCTGAAAGTCGCGCACACTGCTGTTCACTCGCTAAACGACCTCTTGGGAAACACGTCTCCGGTCGACGGACCGCTCAGATTGCTTCTCGTGTAACTGTGAACTGTGTCAGCGCAGGGAATCCGTCTCTGTTGAGCAGATGTCAATCCTGCCTCGCTTTTGCTTTGTTGCCTCTACCAAGATGATTTCCCGTTTCTCTCTTCACTGGAGCAGGCAGACACAGCCAACGCACATCAAGTGTCAAGAGACACGCTCTGCTGAGCTCAACGCTTGTGCAGATGCACATGTGCGACGAAGTCAACACACGTGCTTGTGGAGAGAAAGAAAGGGACTCCCAGGCGTGTGGAGCGACGGGGAGAAAGAGCGGGCGCTGAGGAACACAGTTTCAAACAGACTGTCTCCACACAAACAGGCACCTGTCTGCAGGTATCCTAGATCTTGATTCTTGAACTTGAGGAAACACGCGTCTGAGCAAAACTCCCAAACGCTTCCAGGAAAGACACAGGCTCTCCCACAAGCACACAAGTGTTTGCCCTCAGCTATAGATCAGGGACAAGCCTGTGAAGAGCAACCAAAGAGCTCGTCCGTCTTTCCCTCAATAGATGGGAGTAGGCGCGCTTGCGGATGTGTGCGTGTGTGTGGCCACGCGTTTGCTTAGGCATCAGTGTGTGAAAAGGTAGGTGCTTTTCTCTAGCTGCGTGTGCGTGCACGTGGTGCTGGGTGCACATCCCTGGGTGCTCGTGGAAAGGTTTCTGCATGGTTTTCGCTGAGGAATCGTGTGTGTGCACATGGACAAAGAGAAGGCGCAGCAACCAGGTTCCAGCGCCGAAGAAGGCAAAAGGCGAGGTTTCCGGCGCTATCTCCTTCTCTCCCCAGAGCTAGTCGCGCAAAGCAAGCCGCTAAGCCGGCGACCGGCAAGAGAGCTACAACGAAGCATGCCGAACGGAGAAAATAGCAGCAGCTCATCTGTTCACACCTTGTTTCTGCCATGTGCTTGAACGCCAAGACGTTCGCGCTTCTGTGAGATGAAAGACGTCCTTCTGCATATGTGGTTGCTCACACCGGTGCACTTGTTAGTGTATCCATTCAGTCCTGGGCTGCGGGGCATTCAGAAGTGGCTCTGTGGAGACGTCTGCATAGAGGCAGCTGTCAGAACACGCACACTCGATTGTTCACCAAAACATATGCAGACGCGTCCTTAGCCTGTAGATTTGGATGCACAGAGTTCCCTGTGTTCGCAAGAGACAAGGGAATCGCGTCTGTGCGCACAGAAGCAATAGCGGACCGTTTCCCTCGGAGTGAACGCGAAAGAGCCGTCTATATACTCGCAGACACGCGAACGTGCCTCAATGCGGTCACAGAGGCAGCAGCTTTTGCACAGATGCTCCTGGTGATTCTGGCACTTTCCAGGCACACTCCTGAAAGTCGCGCACACTGCTGTTCACTCGCTAAACGACCTCTTGGGAAACACGTCTCCGGTCGACGGACCGCTCAGATTGCTTCTCGTGTAACTGTGAACTGTGTCAGCGCAGGGAATCCGTCTCTGTTGAGCAGATGTCAATCCTGCCTCGCTTTTGCTTTGTTGCCTCTACCAAGATGATTTCCCGTTTCTCTCTTCACTGGAGCAGGCAGACACAGCCAACGCACATCAAGTGTCAAGAGACACGCTCTGCTGAGCTCAACGCTTGTGCAGATGCACATGTGCGACGAAGTCAACACACGTGCTTGTGGAGAGAAAGAAAGGGACTCCCAGGCGTGTGGAGCGACGGGGAGAAAGAGCGGGCGCTGAGGAACACAGTTTCAAACAGACTGTCTCCACACAAACAGGCACCTGTCTGCAGGTATCCTAGATCTTGATTCTTGAACTTGAGGAAACACGCGTCTGAGCAAAACTCCCAAACGCTTCCAGGAAAGACACAGGCTCTCCCACAAGCACACAAGTGTTTGCCCTCAGCTATAGATCAGGGACAAGCCTGTGAAGAGATGCCCTGCTATTCTTTCGCCTTATGGCATCATGTGTTTCGTTCCTCTTGGAGATCGATTGTTAAACGTCTTTCCTCGGGCGACACTGAAGCATTTGCCAGCGGAGGAGAAGTAGCACGGAGCAGCATTCAGTACTGCCTACGAGTGTCTTTGCTACCCTACTAGCGGAGCTCCAAGAACAGGCACACATCTTCAGGTACCTTCCAAATGTGGATTCCCCTGCAGCCCCGTAGGCGGGCGTGCAGTACGCCAACCGTCAACGGACGTTTTTCCCCTCAAGCCTGTCAGGACGTTGCTCGTCCGTCTTTCCCTCAATAGATGGGAGTAGGCGCGCTTGCGGATGTGTGCGTGTGTGTGGCCACGCGTTTGCTTAGGCTTCAGTGTGTGAAAAGGTAGGTGCTTTTCTCTAGCTGCGTGTGCGTGCACGTGGTGCTGGGTGCACATCCCTGGGTGCTCGTGGAAAGGTTTCTGCATGGTTTTCGCTGAGGAATCGTGTGTGTGCACATGGACAAAGAGAAGGCGCAGCAACCAGGTTCCAGCGCCGAAGAAGGCAAAAGGCGAGGTTTCCGGCGCTATCTCCTTCTCTCCCCAGAGCTAGTCGCGCAAAGCAAGCCGCTAAGCCGGCGACCGGCAAGAGAGCTACAACGAAGCATGCCGAACGGAGAAAATAGCAGCAGCTCATCTGTTCACACCTTGTTTCTGCCATGTGCTTGAACGCCAAGACGTTCGCGCTTCTGTGAGATGAAAGACGTCCTTCTGCATATGTGGTTGCTCACACCGGTGCACTTGTTAGTGTATCCATTCAGTCCTGGGCTGCGGGGCATTCAGAAGTGGCTCTGTGGAGACGTCTGCATAGAGGCAGCTGTCAGAACACGCACACTCGATTGTTCACCAAAACATATGCAGACGCGTCCTTAGCCTGTAGATTTGGATGCACAGAGTTCCCTGTGTTCGCAAGAGACAAGGGAATCGCGTCTGTGCGCACAGAAGCAATAGCGGACCGTTTCCCTCGGAGTGAACGCGAAAGAGCCGTCTATATACTCGCAGACACGCGAACGTGCCTCAATGCGGTCACAGAGGCAGCAGCTTTTGCACAGATGCTCCTGGTGATTCTGGCACTTTCCAGGCACACTCCTGAAAGTCGCGCACACTGCTGTTCACTCGCTAAACGACCTCTTGGGAAACACGTCTCCGGTCGACGGACCGCTCAGATTGCTTCTCGTGTAACTGTGAACTGTGTCAGCGCAGGGAATCCGTCTCTGTTGAGCAGATGTCAATCCTGCCTCGCTTTTGCTTTGTTGCCTCTACCAAGATGATTTCCCGTTTCTCTCTTCACTGGAGCAGGCAGACACAGCCAACGCACATCAAGTGTCAAGAGACACGCTCTGCTGAGCTCAACGCTTGTGCAGATGCACATGTGCGACGAAGTCAACACACGTGCTTGTGGAGAGAAAGAAAGGGACTCCCAGGCGTGTGGAGCGACGGGGAGAAAGAGCGGGCGCTGAGGAACACAGTTTCAAACAGACTGTCTCCACACAAACAGGCACCTGTCTGCAGGTATCCTAGATCTTGATTCTTGAACTTGAGGAAACACGCGTCTGAGCAAAACTCCCAAACGCTTCCAGGAAAGACACAGGCTCTCCCACAAGCACACAAGTGTTTGCCCTCAGCTATAGATCAGGGACAAGCCTGTGAAGAGCAACCAAAGAGCTCGTCCGTCTTTCCCTCAATAGATGGGAGTAGGCGCGCTTGCGGATGTGTGCGTGTGTGTGGCCACGCGTTTGCTTAGGCATCAGTGTGTGAAAAGGTAGGTGCTTTTCTCTAGCTGCGTGTGCGTGCACGTGGTGCTGGGTGCACATCCCTGGGTGCTCGTGGAAAGGTTTCTGCATGGTTTTCGCTGAGGAATCGTGTGTGTGCACATGGACAAAGAGAAGGCGCAGCAACCAGGTTCCAGCGCCGAAGAAGGCAAAAGGCGAGGTTTCCGGCGCTATCTCCTTCTCTCCCCAGAGCTAGTCGCGCAAAGCAAGCCGCTAAGCCGGCGACCGGCAAGAGAGCTACAACGAAGCATGCCGAACGGAGAAAATAGCAGCAGCTCATCTGTTCACACCTTGTTTCTGCCATGTGCTTGAACGCCAAGACGTTCGCGCTTCTGTGAGATGAAAGACGTCCTTCTGCATATGTGGTTGCTCACACCGGTGCACTTGTTAGTGTATCCATTCAGTCCTGGGCTGCGGGGCATTCAGAAGTGGCTCTGTGGAGACGTCTGCATAGAGGCAGCTGTCAGAACACGCACACTCGATTGTTCACCAAAACATATGCAGACGCGTCCTTAGCCTGTAGATTTGGATGCACAGAGTTCCCTGTGTTCGCAAGAGACAAGGGAATCGCGTCTGTGCGCACAGAAGCAATAGCGGACCGTTTCCCTCGGAGTGAACGCGAAAGAGCCGTCTATATACTCGCAGACACGCGAACGTGCCTCAATGCGGTCACAGAGGCAGCAGCTTTTGCACAGATGCTCCTGGTGATTCTGGCACTTTCCAGGCACACTCCTGAAAGTCGCGCACACTGCTGTTCACTCGCTAAACGACCTCTTGGGAAACACGTCTCCGGTCGACGGACCGCTCAGATTGCTTCTCGTGTAACTGTGAACTGTGTCAGCGCAGGGAATCCGTCTCTGTTGAGCAGATGTCAATCCTGCCTCGCTTTTGCTTTGTTGCCTCTACCAAGATGATTTCCCGTTTCTCTCTTCACTGGAGCAGGCAGACACAGCCAACGCACATCAAGTGTCAAGAGACACGCTCTGCTGAGCTCAACGCTTGTGCAGATGCACATGTGCGACGAAGTCAACACACGTGCTTGTGGAGAGAAAGAAAGGGACTCCCAGGCGTGTGGAGCGACGGGGAGAAAGAGCGGGCGCTGAGGAACACAGTTTCAAACAGACTGTCTCCACACAAACAGGCACCTGTCTGCAGGTATCCTAGATCTTGATTCTTGAACTTGAGGAAACACGCGTCTGAGCAAAACTCCCAAACGCTTCCAGGAAAGACACAGGCTCTCCCACAAGCACACAAGTGTTTGCCCTCAGCTATAGATCAGGGACAAGCCTGTGAAGAGATGCCCTGCTATTCTTTCGCCTTATGGCATCATGTGTTTCGTTCCTCTTGGAGATCGATTGTTAAACGTCTTTCCTCGGGCGACACTGAAGCATTTGCCAGCGGAGGAGAAGTAGCACGGAGCAGCATTCAGTACTGCCTACGAGTGTCTTTGCTACCCTACTAGCGGAGCTCCAAGAACAGGCACACATCTTCAGGTACCTTCCAAATGTGGATTCCCCTGCAGCCCCGTAGGCGGGCGTGCAGTACGCCAACCGTCAACGGACGTTTTTCCCCTCAAGCCTGTCAGGACGTTGCTCGTCCGTCTTTCCCTCAATAGATGGGAGTAGGCGCGCTTGCGGATGTGTGCGTGTGTGTGGCCACGCGTTTGCTTAGGCTTCAGTGTGTGAAAAGGTAGGTGCTTTTCTCTAGCTGCGTGTGCGTGCACGTGGTGCTGGGTGCACATCCCTGGGTGCTCGTGGAAAGGTTTCTGCATGGTTTTCGCTGAGGAATCGTGTGTGTGCACATGGACAAAGAGAAGGCGCAGCAACCAGGTTCCAGCGCCGAAGAAGGCAAAAGGCGAGGTTTCCGGCGCTATCTCCTTCTCTCCCCAGAGCTAGTCGCGCAAAGCAAGCCGCTAAGCCGGCGACCGGCAAGAGAGCTACAACGAAGCATGCCGAACGGAGAAAATAGCAGCAGCTCATCTGTTCACACCTTGTTTCTGCCATGTGCTTGAACGCCAAGACGTTCGCGCTTCTGTGAGATGAAAGACGTCCTTCTGCATATGTGGTTGCTCACACCGGTGCACTTGTTAGTGTATCCATTCAGTCCTGGGCTGCGGGGCATTCAGAAGTGGCTCTGTGGAGACGTCTGCATAGAGGCAGCTGTCAGAACACGCACACTCGATTGTTCACCAAAACATATGCAGACGCGTCCTTAGCCTGTAGATTTGGATGCACAGAGTTCCCTGTGTTCGCAAGAGACAAGGGAATCGCGTCTGTGCGCACAGAAGCAATAGCGGACCGTTTCCCTCGGAGTGAACGCGAAAGAGCCGTCTATATACTCGCAGACACGCGAACGTGCCTCAATGCGGTCACAGAGGCAGCAGCTTTTGCACAGATGCTCCTGGTGATTCTGGCACTTTCCAGGCACACTCCTGAAAGTCGCGCACACTGCTGTTCACTCGCTAAACGACCTCTTGGGAAACACGTCTCCGGTCGACGGACCGCTCAGATTGCTTCTCGTGTAACTGTGAACTGTGTCAGCGCAGGGAATCCGTCTCTGTTGAGCAGATGTCAATCCTGCCTCGCTTTTGCTTTGTTGCCTCTACCAAGATGATTTCCCGTTTCTCTCTTCACTGGAGCAGGCAGACACAGCCAACGCACATCAAGTGTCAAGAGACACGCTCTGCTGAGCTCAACGCTTGTGCAGATGCACATGTGCGACGAAGTCAACACACGTGCTTGTGGAGAGAAAGAAAGGGACTCCCAGGCGTGTGGAGCGACGGGGAGAAAGAGCGGGCGCTGAGGAACACAGTTTCAAACAGACTGTCTCCACACAAACAGGCACCTGTCTGCAGGTATCCTAGATCTTGATTCTTGAACTTGAGGAAACACGCGTCTGAGCAAAACTCCCAAACGCTTCCAGGAAAGACACAGGCTCTCCCACAAGCACACAAGTGTTTGCCCTCAGCTATAGATCAGGGACAAGCCTGTGAAGAGCAACCAAAGAGCTCGTCCGTCTTTCCCTCAATAGATGGGAGTAGGCGCGCTTGCGGATGTGTGCGTGTGTGTGGCCACGCGTTTGCTTAGGCATCAGTGTGTGAAAAGGTAGGTGCTTTTCTCTAGCTGCGTGTGCGTGCACGTGGTGCTGGGTGCACATCCCTGGGTGCTCGTGGAAAGGTTTCTGCATGGTTTTCGCTGAGGAATCGTGTGTGTGCACATGGACAAAGAGAAGGCGCAGCAACCAGGTTCCAGCGCCGAAGAAGGCAAAAGGCGAGGTTTCCGGCGCTATCTCCTTCTCTCCCCAGAGCTAGTCGCGCAAAGCAAGCCGCTAAGCCGGCGACCGGCAAGAGAGCTACAACGAAGCATGCCGAACGGAGAAAATAGCAGCAGCTCATCTGTTCACACCTTGTTTCTGCCATGTGCTTGAACGCCAAGACGTTCGCGCTTCTGTGAGATGAAAGACGTCCTTCTGCATATGTGGTTGCTCACACCGGTGCACTTGTTAGTGTATCCATTCAGTCCTGGGCTGCGGGGCATTCAGAAGTGGCTCTGTGGAGACGTCTGCATAGAGGCAGCTGTCAGAACACGCACACTCGATTGTTCACCAAAACATATGCAGACGCGTCCTTAGCCTGTAGATTTGGATGCACAGAGTTCCCTGTGTTCGCAAGAGACAAGGGAATCGCGTCTGTGCGCACAGAAGCAATAGCGGACCGTTTCCCTCGGAGTGAACGCGAAAGAGCCGTCTATATACTCGCAGACACGCGAACGTGCCTCAATGCGGTCACAGAGGCAGCAGCTTTTGCACAGATGCTCCTGGTGATTCTGGCACTTTCCAGGCACACTCCTGAAAGTCGCGCACACTGCTGTTCACTCGCTAAACGACCTCTTGGGAAACACGTCTCCGGTCGACGGACCGCTCAGATTGCTTCTCGTGTAACTGTGAACTGTGTCAGCGCAGGGAATCCGTCTCTGTTGAGCAGATGTCAATCCTGCCTCGCTTTTGCTTTGTTGCCTCTACCAAGATGATTTCCCGTTTCTCTCTTCACTGGAGCAGGCAGACACAGCCAACGCACATCAAGTGTCAAGAGACACGCTCTGCTGAGCTCAACGCTTGTGCAGATGCACATGTGCGACGAAGTCAACACACGTGCTTGTGGAGAGAAAGAAAGGGACTCCCAGGCGTGTGGAGCGACGGGGAGAAAGAGCGGGCGCTGAGGAACACAGTTTCAAACAGACTGTCTCCACACAAACAGGCACCTGTCTGCAGGTATCCTAGATCTTGATTCTTGAACTTGAGGAAACACGCGTCTGAGCAAAACTCCCAAACGCTTCCAGGAAAGACACAGGCTCTCCCACAAGCACACAAGTGTTTGCCCTCAGCTATAGATCAGGGACAAGCCTGTGAAGAGCAACCAAAGAGCTCGTCCGTCTTTCCCTCAATAGATGGGAGTAGGCGCGCTTGCGGATGTGTGCGTGTGTGTGGCCACGCGTTTGCTTAGGCATCAGTGTGTGAAAAGGTAGGTGCTTTTCTCTAGCTGCGTGTGCGTGCACGTGGTGCTGGGTGCACATCCCTGGGTGCTCGTGGAAAGGTTTCTGCATGGTTTTCGCTGAGGAATCGTGTGTGTGCACATGGACAAAGAGAAGGCGCAGCAACCAGGTTCCAGCGCCGAAGAAGGCAAAAGGCGAGGTTTCCGGCGCTATCTCCTTCTCTCCCCAGAGCTAGTCGCGCAAAGCAAGCCGCTAAGCCGGCGACCGGCAAGAGAGCTACAACGAAGCATGCCGAACGGAGAAAATAGCAGCAGCTCATCTGTTCACACCTTGTTTCTGCCATGTGCTTGAACGCCAAGACGTTCGCGCTTCTGTGAGATGAAAGACGTCCTTCTGCATATGTGGTTGCTCACACCGGTGCACTTGTTAGTGTATCCATTCAGTCCTGGGCTGCGGGGCATTCAGAAGTGGCTCTGTGGAGACGTCTGCATAGAGGCAGCTGTCAGAACACGCACACTCGATTGTTCACCAAAACATATGCAGACGCGTCCTTAGCCTGTAGATTTGGATGCACAGAGTTCCCTGTGTTCGCAAGAGACAAGGGAATCGCGTCTGTGCGCACAGAAGCAATAGCGGACCGTTTCCCTCGGAGTGAACGCGAAAGAGCCGTCTATATACTCGCAGACACGCGAACGTGCCTCAATGCGGTCACAGAGGCAGCAGCTTTTGCACAGATGCTCCTGGTGATTCTGGCACTTTCCAGGCACACTCCTGAAAGTCGCGCACACTGCTGTTCACTCGCTAAACGACCTCTTGGGAAACACGTCTCCGGTCGACGGACCGCTCGGATTGCTTCTCGTGTAACTGTGAACTGTGTCAGCGCAGGGAATCCGTCTCTGTTGAGCAGATGTCAATCCTGCCTCGCTTTTGCTTTGTTGCCTCTACCAAGATGATTTCCCGTTTCTCTCTTCACTGGAGCAGGCAGACACAGCCAACGCACATCAAGTGTCAAGAGACACGCTCTGCTGAGCTCAACGCTTGTGCAGATGCACATGTGCGACGAAGTCAACACACGTGCTTGTGGAGAGAAAGAAAGGGACTCCCAGGCGTGTGGAGCGACGGGGAGAAAGAGCGGGCGCTGAGGAACACAGTTTCAAACAGACTGTCTCCACACAAACAGGCACCTGTCTGCAGGTATCCTAGATCTTGATTCTTGAACTTGAGGAAACACGCGTCTGAGCAAAACTCCCAAACGCTTCCAGGAAAGACACAGGCTCTCCCACAAGCACACAAGTGTTTGCCCTCAGCTATAGATCAGGGACAAGCCTGTGAAGAGCAACCAAAGAGCTCGTCCGTCTTTCCCTCAATAGATGGGAGTAGGCGCGCTTGCGGATGTGTGCGTGTGTGTGGCCACGCGTTTGCTTAGGCATCAGTGTGTGAAAAGGTAGGTGCTTTTCTCTAGCTGCGTGTGCGTGCACGTGGTGCTGGGTGCACATCCCTGGGTGCTCGTGGAAAGGTTTCTGCATGGTTTTCGCTGAGGAATCGTGTGTGTGCACATGGACAAAGAGAAGGCGCAGCAACCAGGTTCCAGCGCCGAAGAAGGCAAAAGGCGAGGTTTCCGGCGCTATCTCCTTCTCTCCCCAGAGCTAGTCGCGCAAAGCAAGCCGCTAAGCCGGCGACCGGCAAGAGAGCTACAACGAAGCATGCCGAACGGAGAAAATAGCAGCAGCTCATCTGTTCACACCTTGTTTCTGCCATGTGCTTGAACGCCAAGACGTTCGCGCTTCTGTGAGATGAAAGACGTCCTTCTGCATATGTGGTTGCTCACACCGGTGCACTTGTTAGTGTATCCATTCAGTCCTGGGCTGCGGGGCATTCAGAAGTGGCTCTGTGGAGACGTCTGCATAGAGGCAGCTGTCAGAACACGCACACTCGATTGTTCACCAAAACATATGCAGACGCGTCCTTAGCCTGTAGATTTGGATGCACAGAGTTCCCTGTGTTCGCAAGAGACAAGGGAATCGCGTCTGTGCGCACAGAAGCAATAGCGGACCGTTTCCCTCGGAGTGAACGCGAAAGAGCCGTCTATATACTCGCAGACACGCGAACGTGCCTCAATGCGGTCACAGAGGCAGCAGCTTTTGCACAGATGCTCCTGGTGATTCTGGCACTTTCCAGGCACACTCCTGAAAGTCGCGCACACTGCTGTTCACTCGCTAAACGACCTCTTGGGAAACACGTCTCCGGTCGACGGACCGCTCAGATTGCTTCTCGTGTAACTGTGAACTGTGTCAGCGCAGGGAATCCGTCTCTGTTGAGCAGATGTCAATCCTGCCTCGCTTTTGCTTTGTTGCCTCTACCAAGATGATTTCCCGTTTCTCTCTTCACTGGAGCAGGCAGACACAGCCAACGCACATCAAGTGTCAAGAGACACGCTCTGCTGAGCTCAACGCTTGTGCAGATGCACATGTGCGACGAAGTCAACACACGTGCTTGTGGAGAGAAAGAAAGGGACTCCCAGGCGTGTGGAGCGACGGGGAGAAAGAGCGGGCGCTGAGGAACACAGTTTCAAACAGACTGTCTCCACACAAACAGGCACCTGTCTGCAGGTATCCTAGATCTTGATTCTTGAACTTGAGGAAACACGCGTCTGAGCAAAACTCCCAAACGCTTCCAGGAAAGACACAGGCTCTCCCACAAGCACACAAGTGTTTGCCCTCAGCTATAGATCAGGGACAAGCCTGTGAAGAGCAACCAAAGAGCTCGTCCGTCTTTCCCTCAATAGATGGGAGTAGGCGCGCTTGCGGATGTGTGCGTGTGTGTGGCCACGCGTTTGCTTAGGCATCAGTGTGTGAAAAGGTAGGTGCTTTTCTCTAGCTGCGTGTGCGTGCACGTGGTGCTGGGTGCACATCCCTGGGTGCTCGTGGAAAGGTTTCTGCATGGTTTTCGCTGAGGAATCGTGTGTGTGCACATGGACAAAGAGAAGGCGCAGCAACCAGGTTCCAGCGCCGAAGAAGGCAAAAGGCGAGGTTTCCGGCGCTATCTCCTTCTCTCCCCAGAGCTAGTCGCGCAAAGCAAGCCGCTAAGCCGGCGACCGGCAAGAGAGCTACAACGAAGCATGCCGAACGGAGAAAATAGCAGCAGCTCATCTGTTCACACCTTGTTTCTGCCATGTGCTTGAACGCCAAGACGTTCGCGCTTCTGTGAGATGAAAGACGTCCTTCTGCATATGTGGTTGCTCACACCGGTGCACTTGTTAGTGTATCCATTCAGTCCTGGGCTGCGGGGCATTCAGAAGTGGCTCTGTGGAGACGTCTGCATAGAGGCAGCTGTCAGAACACGCACACTCGATTGTTCACCAAAACATATGCAGACGCGTCCTTAGCCTGTAGATTTGGATGCACAGAGTTCCCTGTGTTCGCAAGAGACAAGGGAATCGCGTCTGTGCGCACAGAAGCAATAGCGGACCGTTTCCCTCGGAGTGAACGCGAAAGAGCCGTCTATATACTCGCAGACACGCGAACGTGCCTCAATGCGGTCACAGAGGCAGCAGCTTTTGCACAGATGCTCCTGGTGATTCTGGCACTTTCCAGGCACACTCCTGAAAGTCGCGCACACTGCTGTTCACTCGCTAAACGACCTCTTGGGAAACACGTCTCCGGTCGACGGACCGCTCAGATTGCTTCTCGTGTAACTGTGAACTGTGTCAGCGCAGGGAATCCGTCTCTGTTGAGCAGATGTCAATCCTGCCTCGCTTTTGCTTTGTTGCCTCTACCAAGATGATTTCCCGTTTCTCTCTTCACTGGAGCAGGCAGACACAGCCAACGCACATCAAGTGTCAAGAGACACGCTCTGCTGAGCTCAACGCTTGTGCAGATGCACATGTGCGACGAAGTCAACACACGTGCTTGTGGAGAGAAAGAAAGGGACTCCCAGGCGTGTGGAGCGACGGGGAGAAAGAGCGGGCGCTGAGGAACACAGTTTCAAACAGACTGTCTCCACACAAACAGGCACCTGTCTGCAGGTATCCTAGATCTTGATTCTTGAACTTGAGGAAACACGCGTCTGAGCAAAACTCCCAAACGCTTCCAGGAAAGACACAGGCTCTCCCACAAGCACACAAGTGTTTGCCCTCAGCTATAGATCAGGGACAAGCCTGTGAAGAGCAACCAAAGAGCTCGTCCGTCTTTCCCTCAATAGATGGGAGTAGGCGCGCTTGCGGATGTGTGCGTGTGTGTGGCCACGCGTTTGCTTAGGCATCAGTGTGTGAAAAGGTAGGTGCTTTTCTCTAGCTGCGTGTGCGTGCACGTGGTGCTGGGTGCACATCCCTGGGTGCTCGTGGAAAGGTTTCTGCATGGTTTTCGCTGAGGAATCGTGTGTGTGCACATGGACAAAGAGAAGGCGCAGCAACCAGGTTCCAGCGCCGAAGAAGGCAAAAGGCGAGGTTTCCGGCGCTATCTCCTTCTCTCCCCAGAGCTAGTCGCGCAAAGCAAGCCGCTAAGCCGGCGACCGGCAAGAGAGCTACAACGAAGCATGCCGAACGGAGAAAATAGCAGCAGCTCATCTGTTCACACCTTGTTTCTGCCATGTGCTTGAACGCCAAGACGTTCGCGCTTCTGTGAGATGAAAGACGTCCTTCTGCATATGTGGTTGCTCACACCGGTGCACTTGTTAGTGTATCCATTCAGTCCTGGGCTGCGGGGCATTCAGAAGTGGCTCTGTGGAGACGTCTGCATAGAGGCAGCTGTCAGAACACGCACACTCGATTGTTCACCAAAACATATGCAGACGCGTCCTTAGCCTGTAGATTTGGATGCACAGAGTTCCCTGTGTTCGCAAGAGACAAGGGAATCGCGTCTGTGCGCACAGAAGCAATAGCGGACCGTTTCCCTCGGAGTGAACGCGAAAGAGCCGTCTATATACTCGCAGACACGCGAACGTGCCTCAATGCGGTCACAGAGGCAGCAGCTTTTGCACAGATGCTCCTGGTGATTCTGGCACTTTCCAGGCACACTCCTGAAAGTCGCGCACACTGCTGTTCACTCGCTAAACGACCTCTTGGGAAACACGTCTCCGGTCGACGGACCGCTCAGATTGCTTCTCGTGTAACTGTGAACTGTGTCAGCGCAGGGAATCCGTCTCTGTTGAGCAGATGTCAATCCTGCCTCGCTTTTGCTTTGTTGCCTCTACCAAGATGATTTCCCGTTTCTCTCTTCACTGGAGCAGGCAGACACAGCCAACGCACATCAAGTGTCAAGAGACACGCTCTGCTGAGCTCAACGCTTGTGCAGATGCACATGTGCGACGAAGTCAACACACGTGCTTGTGGAGAGAAAGAAAGGGACTCCCAGGCGTGTGGAGCGACGGGGAGAAAGAGCGGGCGCTGAGGAACACAGTTTCAAACAGACTGTCTCCACACAAACAGGCACCTGTCTGCAGGTATCCTAGATCTTGATTCTTGAACTTGAGGAAACACGCGTCTGAGCAAAACTCCCAAACGCTTCCAGGAAAGACACAGGCTCTCCCACAAGCACACAAGTGTTTGCCCTCAGCTATAGATCAGGGACAAGCCTGTGAAGAGATGCCCTGCTATTCTTTCGCCTTATGGCATCATGTGTTTCGTTCCTCTTGGAGATCGATTGTTAAACGTCTTTCCTCGGGCGACACTGAAGCATTTGCCAGCGGAGGAGAAGTAGCACGGAGCAGCATTCAGTACTGCCTACGAGTGTCTTTGCTACCCTACTAGCGGAGCTCCAAGAACAGGCACACATCTTCAGGTACCTTCCAAATGTGGATTCCCCTGCAGCCCCGTAGGCGGGCGTGCAGTACGCCAACCGTCAACGGACGTTTTTCCCCTCAAGCCTGTCAGGACGTTGCTCGTCCGTCTTTCCCTCAATAGATGGGAGTAGGCGCGCTTGCGGATGTGTGCGTGTGTGTGGCCACGCGTTTGCTTAGGCTTCAGTGTGTGAAAAGGTAGGTGCTTTTCTCTAGCTGCGTGTGCGTGCACGTGGTGCTGGGTGCACATCCCTGGGTGCTCGTGGAAAGGTTTCTGCATGGTTTTCGCTGAGGAATCGTGTGTGTGCACATGGACAAAGAGAAGGCGCAGCAACCAGGTTCCAGCGCCGAAGAAGGCAAAAGGCGAGGTTTCCGGCGCTATCTCCTTCTCTCCCCAGAGCTAGTCGCGCAAAGCAAGCCGCTAAGCCGGCGACCGGCAAGAGAGCTACAACGAAGCATGCCGAACGGAGAAAATAGCAGCAGCTCATCTGTTCACACCTTGTTTCTGCCATGTGCTTGAACGCCAAGACGTTCGCGCTTCTGTGAGATGAAAGACGTCCTTCTGCATATGTGGTTGCTCACACCGGTGCACTTGTTAGTGTATCCATTCAGTCCTGGGCTGCGGGGCATTCAGAAGTGGCTCTGTGGAGACGTCTGCATAGAGGCAGCTGTCAGAACACGCACACTCGATTGTTCACCAAAACATATGCAGACGCGTCCTTAGCCTGTAGATTTGGATGCACAGAGTTCCCTGTGTTCGCAAGAGACAAGGGAATCGCGTCTGTGCGCACAGAAGCAATAGCGGACCGTTTCCCTCGGAGTGAACGCGAAAGAGCCGTCTATATACTCGCAGACACGCGAACGTGCCTCAATGCGGTCACAGAGGCAGCAGCTTTTGCACAGATGCTCCTGGTGATTCTGGCACTTTCCAGGCACACTCCTGAAAGTCGCGCACACTGCTGTTCACTCGCTAAACGACCTCTTGGGAAACACGTCTCCGGTCGACGGACCGCTCAGATTGCTTCTCGTGTAACTGTGAACTGTGTCAGCGCAGGGAATCCGTCTCTGTTGAGCAGATGTCAATCCTGCCTCGCTTTTGCTTTGTTGCCTCTACCAAGATGATTTCCCGTTTCTCTCTTCACTGGAGCAGGCAGACACAGCCAACGCACATCAAGTGTCAAGAGACACGCTCTGCTGAGCTCAACGCTTGTGCAGATGCACATGTGCGACGAAGTCAACACACGTGCTTGTGGAGAGAAAGAAAGGGACTCCCAGGCGTGTGGAGCGACGGGGAGAAAGAGCGGGCGCTGAGGAACACAGTTTCAAACAGACTGTCTCCACACAAACAGGCACCTGTCTGCAGGTATCCTAGATCTTGATTCTTGAACTTGAGGAAACACGCGTCTGAGCAAAACTCCCAAACGCTTCCAGGAAAGACACAGGCTCTCCCACAAGCACACAAGTGTTTGCCCTCAGCTATAGATCAGGGACAAGCCTGTGAAGAGCAACCAAAGAGCTCGTCCGTCTTTCCCTCAATAGATGGGAGTAGGCGCGCTTGCGGATGTGTGCGTGTGTGTGGCCACGCGTTTGCTTAGGCATCAGTGTGTGAAAAGGTAGGTGCTTTTCTCTAGCTGCGTGTGCGTGCACGTGGTGCTGGGTGCACATCCCTGGGTGCTCGTGGAAAGGTTTCTGCATGGTTTTCGCTGAGGAATCGTGTGTGTGCACATGGACAAAGAGAAGGCGCAGCAACCAGGTTCCAGCGCCGAAGAAGGCAAAAGGCGAGGTTTCCGGCGCTATCTCCTTCTCTCCCCAGAGCTAGTCGCGCAAAGCAAGCCGCTAAGCCGGCGACCGGCAAGAGAGCTACAACGAAGCATGCCGAACGGAGAAAATAGCAGCAGCTCATCTGTTCACACCTTGTTTCTGCCATGTGCTTGAACGCCAAGACGTTCGCGCTTCTGTGAGATGAAAGACGTCCTTCTGCATATGTGGTTGCTCACACCGGTGCACTTGTTAGTGTATCCATTCAGTCCTGGGCTGCGGGGCATTCAGAAGTGGCTCTGTGGAGACGTCTGCATAGAGGCAGCTGTCAGAACACGCACACTCGATTGTTCACCAAAACATATGCAGACGCGTCCTTAGCCTGTAGATTTGGATGCACAGAGTTCCCTGTGTTTGCAAGAGACAAGGGAATCGCGTCTGTGCGCACAGAAGCAATAGCGGACCGTTTCCCTCGGAGTGAACGCGAAAGAGCCGTCTATATACTCGCAGACACGCGAACGTGCCTCAATGCGGTCACAGAGGCAGCAGCTTTTGCACAGATGCTCCTGGTGATTCTGGCACTTTCCAGGCACACTCCTGAAAGTCGCGCACACTGCTGTTCACTCGCTAAACGACCTCTTGGGAAACACGTCTCCGGTCGACGGACCGCTCAGATTGCTTCTCGTGTAACTGTGAACTGTGTCAGCGCAGGGAATCCGTCTCTGTTGAGCAGATGTCAATCCTGCCTCGCTTTTGCTTTGTTGCCTCTACCAAGATGATTTCCCGTTTCTCTCTTCACTGGAGCAGGCAGACACAGCCAACGCACATCAAGTGTCAAGAGACACGCTCTGCTGAGCTCAACGCTTGTGCAGATGCACATGTGCGACGAAGTCAACACACGTGCTTGTGGAGAGAAAGAAAGGGACTCCCAGGCGTGTGGAGCGACGGGGAGAAAGAGCGGGCGCTGAGGAACACAGTTTCAAACAGACTGTCTCCACACAAACAGGCACCTGTCTGCAGGTATCCTAGATCTTGATTCTTGAACTTGAGGAAACACGCGTCTGAGCAAAACTCCCAAACGCTTCCAGGAAAGACACAGGCTCTCCCACAAGCACACAAGTGTTTGCCCTCAGCTATAGATCAGGGACAAGCCTGTGAAGAGATGCCCTGCTATTCTTTCGCCTTATGGCATCATGTGTTTCGTTCCTCTTGGAGATCGATTGTTAAACGTCTTTCCTCGGGCGACACTGAAGCATTTGCCAGCGGAGGAGAAGTAGCACGGAGCAGCATTCAGTACTGCCTACGAGTGTCTTTGCTACCCTACTAGCGGAGCTCCAAGAACAGGCACACATCTTCAGGTACCTTCCAAACGTGGATTCCCCTGCAGCCCCGTAGGCGGGCGTGCAGTACGCCAACCGTCAACGGACGTTTTTCCCCTCAAGCCTGTCAGGACGTTGCTCGTCCGTCTTTCCCTCAATAGATGGGAGTAGGCGCGCTTGCGGATGTGTGCGTGTGTGTGGCCACGCGTTTGCTTAGGCTTCAGTGTGTGAAAAGGTAGGTGCTTTTCTCTAGCTGCGTGTGCGTGCACGTGGTGCTGGGTGCACATCCCTGGGTGCTCGTGGAAAGGTTTCTGCATGGTTTTCGCTGAGGAATCGTGTGTGTGCACATGGACAAAGAGAAGGCGCAGCAACCAGGTTCCAGCGCCGAAGAAGGCAAAAGGCGAGGTTTCCGGCGCTATCTCCTTCTCTCCCCAGAGCTAGTCGCGCAAAGCAAGCCGCTAAGCCGGCGACCGGCAAGAGAGCTACAACGAAGCATGCCGAACGGAGAAAATAGCAGCAGCTCATCTGTTCACACCTTGTTTCTGCCATGTGCTTGAACGCCAAGACGTTCGCGCTTCTGTGAGATGAAAGACGTCCTTCTGCATATGTGGTTGCTCACACCGGTGCACTTGTTAGTGTATCCATTCAGTCCTGGGCTGCGGGGCATTCAGAAGTGGCTCTGTGGAGACGTCTGCATAGAGGCAGCTGTCAGAACACGCACACTCGATTGTTCACCAAAACATATGCAGACGCGTCCTTAGCCTGTAGATTTGGATGCACAGAGTTCCCTGTGTTCGCAAGAGACAAGGGAATCGCGTCTGTGCGCACAGAAGCAATAGCGGACCGTTTCCCTCGGAGTGAACGCGAAAGAGCCGTCTATATACTCGCAGACACGCGAACGTGCCTCAATGCGGTCACAGAGGCAGCAGCTTTTGCACAGATGCTCCTGGTGATTCTGGCACTTTCCAGGCACACTCCTGAAAGTCGCGCACACTGCTGTTCACTCGCTAAACGACCTCTTGGGAAACACGTCTCCGGTCGACGGACCGCTCAGATTGCTTCTCGTGTAACTGTGAACTGTGTCAGCGCAGGGAATCCGTCTCTGTTGAGCAGATGTCAATCCTGCCTCGCTTTTGCTTTGTTGCCTCTACCAAGATGATTTCCCGTTTCTCTCTTCACTGGAGCAGGCAGACACAGCCAACGCACATCAAGTGTCAAGAGACACGCTCTGCTGAGCTCAACGCTTGTGCAGATGCACATGTGCGACGAAGTCAACACACGTGCTTGTGGAGAGAAAGAAAGGGACTCCCAGGCGTGTGGAGCGACGGGGAGAAAGAGCGGGCGCTGAGGAACACAGTTTCAAACAGACTGTCTCCACACAAACAGGCACCTGTCTGCAGGTATCCTAGATCTTGATTCTTGAACTTGAGGAAACACGCGTCTGAGCAAAACTCCCAAACGCTTCCAGGAAAGACACAGGCTCTCCCACAAGCACACAAGTGTTTGCCCTCAGCTATAGATCAGGGACAAGCCTGTGAAGAGCAACCAAAGAGCTCGTCCGTCTTTCCCTCAATAGATGGGAGTAGGCGCGCTTGCGGATGTGTGCGTGTGTGTGGCCACGCGTTTGCTTAGGCATCAGTGTGTGAAAAGGTAGGTGCTTTTCTCTAGCTGCGTGTGCGTGCACGTGGTGCTGGGTGCACATCCCTGGGTGCTCGTGGAAAGGTTTCTGCATGGTTTTCGCTGAGGAATCGTGTGTGTGCACATGGACAAAGAGAAGGCGCAGCAACCAGGTTCCAGCGCCGAAGAAGGCAAAAGGCGAGGTTTCCGGCGCTATCTCCTTCTCTCCCCAGAGCTAGTCGCGCAAAGCAAGCCGCTAAGCCGGCGACCGGCAAGAGAGCTACAACGAAGCATGCCGAACGGAGAAAATAGCAGCAGCTCATCTGTTCACACCTTGTTTCTGCCATGTGCTTGAACGCCAAGACGTTCGCGCTTCTGTGAGATGAAAGACGTCCTTCTGCATATGTGGTTGCTCACACCGGTGCACTTGTTAGTGTATCCATTCAGTCCTGGGCTGCGGGGCATTCAGAAGTGGCTCTGTGGAGACGTCTGCATAGAGGCAGCTGTCAGAACACGCACACTCGATTGTTCACCAAAACATATGCAGACGCGTCCTTAGCCTGTAGATTTGGATGCACAGAGTTCCCTGTGTTCGCAAGAGACAAGGGAATCGCGTCTGTGCGCACAGAAGCAATAGCGGACCGTTTCCCTCGGAGTGAACGCGAAAGAGCCGTCTATATACTCGCAGACACGCGAACGTGCCTCAATGCGGTCACAGAGGCAGCAGCTTTTGCACAGATGCTCCTGGTGATTCTGGCACTTTCCAGGCACACTCCTGAAAGTCGCGCACACTGCTGTTCACTCGCTAAACGACCTCTTGGGAAACACGTCTCCGGTCGACGGACCGCTCAGATTGCTTCTCGTGTAACTGTGAACTGTGTCAGCGCAGGGAATCCGTCTCTGTTGAGCAGATGTCAATCCTGCCTCGCTTTTGCTTTGTTGCCTCTACCAAGATGATTTCCCGTTTCTCTCTTCACTGGAGCAGGCAGGCACAGCCAACGCACATCAAGTGTCAAGAGACACGCTCTGCTGAGCTCAACGCTTGTGCAGATGCACATGTGCGACGAAGTCAACACACGTGCTTGTGGAGAGAAAGAAAGGGACTCCCAGGCGTGTGGAGCGACGGGGAGAAAGAGCGGGCGCTGAGGAACACAGTTTCAAACAGACTGTCTCCACACAAACAGGCACCTGTCTGCAGGTATCCTAGATCTTGATTCTTGAACTTGAGGAAACACGCGTCTGAGCAAAACTCCCAAACGCTTCCAGGAAAGACACAGGCTCTCCCACAAGCACACAAGTGTTTGCCCTCAGCTATAGATCAGGGACAAGCCTGTGAAGAGATGCCCTGCTATTCTTTCGCCTTATGGCATCATGTGTTTCGTTCCTCTTGGAGATCGATTGTTAAACGTCTTTCCTCGGGCGACACTGAAGCATTTGCCAGCGGAGGAGAAGTAGCACGGAGCAGCATTCAGTACTGCCTACGAGTGTCTTTGCTACCCTACTAGCGGAGCTCCAAGAACAGGCACACATCTTCAGGTACCTTCCAAATGTGGATTCCCCTGCAGCCCCGTAGGCGGGCGTGCAGTACGCCAACCGTCAACGGACGTTTTTCCCCTCAAGCCTGTCAGGACGTTGCTCGTCCGTCTTTCCCTCAATAGATGGGAGTAGGCGCGCTTGCGGATGTGTGCGTGTGTGTGGCCACGCGTTTGCTTAGGCTTCAGTGTGTGAAAAGGTAGGTGCTTTTCTCTAGCTGCGTGTGCGTGCACGTGGTGCTGGGTGCACATCCCTGGGTGCTCGTGGAAAGGTTTCTGCATGGTTTTCGCTGAGGAATCGTGTGTGTGCACATGGACAAAGAGAAGGCGCAGCAACCAGGTTCCAGCGCCGAAGAAGGCAAAAGGCGAGGTTTCCGGCGCTATCTCCTTCTCTCCCCAGAGCTAGTCGCGCAAAGCAAGCCGCTAAGCCGGCGACCGGCAAGAGAGCTACAACGAAGCATGCCGAACGGAGAAAATAGCAGCAGCTCATCTGTTCACACCTTGTTTCTGCCATGTGCTTGAACGCCAAGACGTTCGCGCTTCTGTGAGATGAAAGACGTCCTTCTGCATATGTGGTTGCTCACACCGGTGCACTTGTTAGTGTATCCATTCAGTCCTGGGCTGCGGGGCATTCAGAAGTGGCTCTGTGGAGACGTCTGCATAGAGGCAGCTGTCAGAACACGCACACTCGATTGTTCACCAAAACATATGCAGACGCGTCCTTAGCCTGTAGATTTGGATGCACAGAGTTCCCTGTGTTCGCAAGAGACAAGGGAATCGCGTCTGTGCGCACAGAAGCAATAGCGGACCGTTTCCCTCGGAGTGAACGCGAAAGAGCCGTCTATATACTCGCAGACACGCGAACGTGCCTCAATGCGGTCACAGAGGCAGCAGCTTTTGCACAGATGCTCCTGGTGATTCTGGCACTTTCCAGGCACACTCCTGAAAGTCGCGCACACTGCTGTTCACTCGCTAAACGACCTCTTGGGAAACACGTCTCCGGTCGACGGACCGCTCAGATTGCTTCTCGTGTAACTGTGAACTGTGTCAGCGCAGGGAATCCGTCTCTGTTGAGCAGATGTCAATCCTGCCTCGCTTTTGCTTTGTTGCCTCTACCAAGATGATTTCCCGTTTCTCTCTTCACTGGAGCAGGCAGACACAGCCAACGCACATCAAGTGTCAAGAGACACGCTCTGCTGAGCTCAACGCTTGTGCAGATGCACATGTGCGACGAAGTCAACACACGTGCTTGTGGAGAGAAAGAAAGGGACTCCCAGGCGTGCGGAGCGACGGGGAGAAAGAGCGGGCGCTGAGGAACACAGTTTCAAACAGACTGTCTCCACACAAACAGGCACCTGTCTGCAGGTATCCTAGATCTTGATTCTTGAACTTGAGGAAACACGCGTCTGAGCAAAACTCCCAAACGCTTCCAGGAAAGACACAGGCTCTCCCACAAGCACACAAGTGTTTGCCCTCAGCTATAGATCAGGGACAAGCCTGTGAAGAGCAACCAAAGAGCTCGTCCGTCTTTCCCTCAATAGATGGGAGTAGGCGCGCTTGCGGATGTGTGCGTGTGTGTGGCCACGCGTTTGCTTAGGCATCAGTGTGTGAAAAGGTAGGTGCTTTTCTCTAGCTGCGTGTGCGTGCACGTGGTGCTGGGTGCACATCCCTGGGTGCTCGTGGAAAGGTTTCTGCATGGTTTTCGCTGAGGAATCGTGTGTGTGCACATGGACAAAGAGAAGGCGCAGCAACCAGGTTCCAGCGCCGAAGAAGGCAAAAGGCGAGGTTTCCGGCGCTATCTCCTTCTCTCCCCAGAGCTAGTCGCGCAAAGCAAGCCGCTAAGCCGGCGACCGGCAAGAGAGCTACAACGAAGCATGCCGAACGGAGAAAATAGCAGCAGCTCATCTGTTCACACCTTGTTTCTGCCATGTGCTTGAACGCCAAGACGTTCGCGCTTCTGTGAGATGAAAGACGTCCTTCTGCATATGTGGTTGCTCACACCGGTGCACTTGTTAGTGTATCCATTCAGTCCTGGGCTGCGGGGCATTCAGAAGTGGCTCTGTGGAGACGTCTGCATAGAGGCAGCTGTCAGAACACGCACACTCGATTGTTCACCAAAACATATGCAGACGCGTCCTTAGCCTGTAGATTTGGATGCACAGAGTTCCCTGTGTTCGCAAGAGACAAGGGAATCGCGTCTGTGCGCACAGAAGCAATAGCGGACCGTTTCCCTCGGAGTGAACGCGAAAGAGCCGTCTATATACTCGCAGACACGCGAACGTGCCTCAATGCGGTCACAGAGGCAGCAGCTTTTGCACAGATGCTCCTGGTGATTCTGGCACTTTCCAGGCACACTCCTGAAAGTCGCGCACACTGCTGTTCACTCGCTAAACGACCTCTTGGGAAACACGTCTCCGGTCGACGGACCGCTCAGATTGCTTCTCGTGTAACTGTGAACTGTGTCAGCGCAGGGAATCCGTCTCTGTTGAGCAGATGTCAATCCTGCCTCGCTTTTGCTTTGTTGCCTCTACCAAGATGATTTCCCGTTTCTCTCTTCACTGGAGCAGGCAGACACAGCCAACGCACATCAAGTGTCAAGAGACACGCTCTGCTGAGCTCAACGCTTGTGCAGATGCACATGTGCGACGAAGTCAACACACGTGCTTGTGGAGAGAAAGAAAGGGACTCCCAGGCGTGTGGAGCGACGGGGAGAAAGAGCGGGCGCTGAGGAACACAGTTTCAAACAGACTGTCTCCACACAAACAGGCACCTGTCTGCAGGTATCCTAGATCTTGATTCTTGAACTTGAGGAAACACGCGTCTGAGCAAAACTCCCAAACGCTTCCAGGAAAGACACAGGCTCTCCCACAAGCACACAAGTGTTTGCCCTCAGCTATAGATCAGGGACAAGCCTGTGAAGAGATGCCCTGCTATTCTTTCGCCTTATGGCATCATGTGTTTCGTTCCTCTTGGAGATCGATTGTTAAACGTCTTTCCTCGGGCGACTGTGAAGCATTTGCCAGCGGAGGAGAAGTAGCACGGAGCAGCATTCAGTACTGCCTACGAGTGTCTTTGCTACCCTACTAGCGGAGCTCCAAGAACAGGCACACATCTTCAGGTACCTTCCAAATGTGGATTCCCCTGCAGCCCCGTAGGCGGGCGTGCAGTACGCCAACCGTCAACGGACGTTTTTCCCCTCAAGCCTGTCAGGACGTTGCTCGTCCGTCTTTCCCTCAATAGATGGGAGTAGGCGCGCTTGCGGATGTGTGCGTGTGTGTGGCCACGCGTTTGCTTAGGCTTCAGTGTGTGAAAAGGTAGGTGCTTTTCTCTAGCTGCGTGTGCGTGCACGTGGTGCTGGGTGCACATCCCTGGGTGCTCGTGGAAAGGTTTCTGCATGGTTTTCGCTGAGGAATCGTGTGTGTGCACATGGACAAAGAGAAGGCGCAGCAACCAGGTTCCAGCGCCGAAGAAGGCAAAAGGCGAGGTTTCCGGCGCTATCTCCTTCTCTCCCCAGAGCTAGTCGCGCAAAGCAAGCCGCTAAGCCGGCGACCGGCAAGAGAGCTACAACGAAGCATGCCGAACGGAGAAAATAGCAGCAGCTCATCTGTTCACACCTTGTTTCTGCCATGTGCTTGAACGCCAAGACGTTCGCGCTTCTGTGAGATGAAAGACGTCCTTCTGCATATGTGGTTGCTCACACCGGTGCACTTGTTAGTGTATCCATTCAGTCCTGGGCTGCGGGGCATTCAGAAGTGGCTCTGTGGAGACGTCTGCATAGAGGCAGCTGTCAGAACACGCACACTCGATTGTTCACCAAAACATATGCAGACGCGTCCTTAGCCTGTAGATTTGGATGCACAGAGTTCCCTGTGTTCGCAAGAGACAAGGGAATCGCGTCTGTGCGCACAGAAGCAATAGCGGACCGTTTCCCTCGGAGTGAACGCGAAAGAGCCGTCTATATACTCGCAGACACGCGAACGTGCCTCAATGCGGTCACAGAGGCAGCAGCTTTTGCACAGATGCTCCTGGTGATTCTGGCACTTTCCAGGCACACTCCTGAAAGTCGCGCACACTGCTGTTCACTCGCTAAACGACCTCTTGGGAAACACGTCTCCGGTCGACGGACCGCTCAGATTGCTTCTCGTGTAACTGTGAACTGTGTCAGCGCAGGGAATCCGTCTCTGTTGAGCAGATGTCGATCCTGCCTCGCTTTTGCTTTGTTGCCTCTACCAAGATGATTTCCCGTTTCTCTCTTCACTGGAGCAGGCAGACACAGCCAACGCACATCAAGTGTCAAGAGACACGCTCTGCTGAGCTCAACGCTTGTGCAGATGCACATGTGCGACGAAGTCAACACACGTGCTTGTGGAGAGAAAGAAAGGGACTCCCAGGCGTGTGGAGCGACGGGGAGAAAGAGCGGGCGCTGAGGAACACAGTTTCAAACAGACTGTCTCCACACAAACAGGCACCTGTCTGCAGGTATCCTAGATCTTGATTCTTGAACTTGAGGAAACACGCGTCTGAGCAAAACTCCCAAACGCTTCCAGGAAAGACACAGGCTCTCCCACAAGCACACAAGTGTTTGCCCTCAGCTATAGATCAGGGACAAGCCTGTGAAGAGCAACCAAAGAGCTCGTCCGTCTTTCTCTCAATAGATGGGAGTAGGCGCGCTTGCGGATGTGTGCGTGTGTGTGGCCACGCGTTTGCTTAGGCATCAGTGTGTGAAAAGGTAGGTGCTTTTCTCTAGCTGCGTGTGCGTGCACGTGGTGCTGGGTGCACATCCCTGGGTGCTCGTGGAAAGGTTTCTGCATGGTTTTCGCTGAGGAATCGTGTGTGTGCACATGGACAAAGAGAAGGCGCAGCAACCAGGTTCCAGCGCCGAAGAAGGCAAAAGGCGAGGTTTCCGGCGCTATCTCCTTCTCTCCCCAGAGCTAGTCGCGCAAAGCAAGCCGCTAAGCCGGCGACCGGCAAGAGAGCTACAACGAAGCATGCCGAACGGAGAAAATAGCAGCAGCTCATCTGTTCACACCTTGTTTCTGCCATGTGCTTGAACGCCAAGACGTTCGCGCTTCTGTGAGATGAAAGACGTCCTTCTGCATATGTGGTTGCTCACACCGGTGCACTTGTTAGTGTATCCATTCAGTCCTGGGCTGCGGGGCATTCAGAAGTGGCTCTGTGGAGACGTCTGCATAGAGGCAGCTGTCAGAACACGCACACTCGATTGTTCACCAAAACATATGCAGACGCGTCCTTAGCCTGTAGATTTGGATGCACAGAGTTCCCTGTGTTCGCAAGAGACAAGGGAATCGCGTCTGTGCGCACAGAAGCAATAGCGGACCGTTTCCCTCGGAGTGAACGCGAAAGAGCCGTCTATATACTCGCAGACACGCGAACGTGCCTCAATGCGGTCACAGAGGCAGCAGCTTTTGCACAGATGCTCCTGGTGATTCTGGCACTTTCCAGGCACACTCCTGAAAGTCGCGCACACTGCTGTTCACTCGCTAAACGACCTCTTGGGAAACACGTCTCCGGTCGACGGACCGCTCAGATTGCTTCTCGTGTAACTGTGAACTGTGTCAGCGCAGGGAATCCGTCTCTGTTGAGCAGATGTCAATCCTGCCTCGCTTTTGCTTTGTTGCCTCTACCAAGATGATTTCCCGTTTCTCTCTTCACTGGAGCAGGCAGACACAGCCAACGCACATCAAGTGTCAAGAGACACGCTCTGCTGAGCTCAACGCTTGTGCAGATGCACATGTGCGACGAAGTCAACACACGTGCTTGTGGAGAGAAAGAAAGGGACTCCCAGGCGTGTGGAGCGACGGGGAGAAAGAGCGGGCGCTGAGGAACACAGTTTCAAACAGACTGTCTCCACACAAACAGGCACCTGTCTGCAGGTATCCTAGATCTTGATTCTTGAACTTGAGGAAACACGCGTCTGAGCAAAACTCCCAAACGCTTCCAGGAAAGACACAGGCTCTCCCACAAGCACACAAGTGTTTGCCCTCAGCTATAGATCAGGGACAAGCCTGTGAAGAGCAACCAAAGAGCTCGTCCGTCTTTCTCTCAATAGATGGGAGTAGGCGCGCTTGCGGATGTGTGCGTGTGTGTGGCCACGCGTTTGCTTAGGCATCAGTGTGTGAAAAGGTAGGTGCTTTTCTCTAGCTGCGTGTGCGTGCACGTGGTGCTGGGTGCACATCCCTGGGTGCTCGTGGAAAGGTTTCTGCATGGTTTTCGCTGAGGAATCGTGTGTGTGCACATGGACAAAGAGAAGGCGCAGCAACCAGGTTCCAGCGCCGAAGAAGGCAAAAGGCGAGGTTTCCGGCGCTATCTCCTTCTCTCCCCAGAGCTAGTCGCGCAAAGCAAGCCGCTAAGCCGGCGACCGGCAAGAGAGCTACAACGAAGCATGCCGAACGGAGAAAATAGCAGCAGCTCATCTGTTCACACCTTGTTTCTGCCATGTGCTTGAACGCCAAGACGTTCGCGCTTCTGTGAGATGAAAGACGTCCTTCTGCATATGTGGTTGCTCACACCGGTGCACTTGTTAGTGTATCCATTCAGTCCTGGGCTGCGGGGCATTCAGAAGTGGCTCTGTGGAGACGTCTGCATAGAGGCAGCTGTCAGAACACGCACACTCGATTGTTCACCAAAACATATGCAGACGCGTCCTTAGCCTGTAGATTTGGATGCACAGAGTTCCCTGTGTTCGCAAGAGACAAGGGAATCGCGTCTGTGCGCACAGAAGCAATAGCGGACCGTTTCCCTCGGAGTGAACGCGAAAGAGCCGTCTGTATACTCGCAGACACGCGAACGTGCCTCAATGCGGTCACAGAGGCAGCAGCTTTTGCACAGATGCTCCTGGTGATTCTGGCACTTTCCAGGCACACTCCTGAAAGTCGCGCACACTGCTGTTCACTCGCTAAACGACCTCTTGGGAAACACGTCTCCGGTCGACGGACCGCTCAGATTGCTTCTCGTGTAACTGTGAACTGTGTCAGCGCAGGGAATCCGTCTCTGTTGAGCAGATGTCAATCCTGCCTCGCTTTTGCTTTGTTGCCTCTACCAAGATGATTTCCCGTTTCTCTCTTCACTGGAGCAGGCAGACACAGCCAACGCACATCAAGTGTCAAGAGACACGCTCTGCTGAGCTCAACGCTTGTGCAGATGCACATGTGCGACGAAGTCAACACACGTGCTTGTGGAGAGAAAGAAAGGGACTCCCAGGCGTGTGGAGCGACGGGGAGAAAGAGCGGGCGCTGAGGAACACAGTTTCAAACAGACTGTCTCCACACAAACAGGCACCTGTCTGCAGGTATCCTAGATCTTGATTCTTGAACTTGAGGAAACACGCGTCTGAGCAAAACTCCCAAACGCTTCCAGGAAAGACACAGGCTCTCCCACAAGCACACAAGTGTTTGCCCTCAGCTATAGATCAGGGACAAGCCTGTGAAGAGCAACCAAAGAGCTCGTCCGTCTTTCCCTCAATAGATGGGAGTAGGCGCGCTTGCGGATGTGTGCGTGTGTGTGGCCACGCGTTTGCTTAGGCATCAGTGTGTGAAAAGGTAGGTGCTTTTCTCTAGCTGCGTGTGCGTGCACGTGGTGCTGGGTGCACATCCCTGGGTGCTCGTGGAAAGGTTTCTGCATGGTTTTCGCTGAGGAATCGTGTGTGTGCACATGGACAAAGAGAAGGCGCAGCAACCAGGTTCCAGCGCCGAAGAAGGCAAAAGGCGAGGTTTCCGGCGCTATCTCCTTCTCTCCCCAGAGCTAGTCGCGCAAAGCAAGCCGCTAAGCCGGCGACCGGCAAGAGAGCTACAACGAAGCATGCCGAACGGAGAAAATAGCAGCAGCTCATCTGTTCACACCTTGTTTCTGCCATGTGCTTGAACGCCAAGACGTTCGCGCTTCTGTGAGATGAAAGACGTCCTTCTGCATATGTGGTTGCTCACACCGGTGCACTTGTTAGTGTATCCATTCAGTCCTGGGCTGCGGGGCATTCAGAAGTGGCTCTGTGGAGACGTCTGCATAGAGGCAGCTGTCAGAACACGCACACTCGATTGTTCACCAAAACATATGCAGACGCGTCCTTAGCCTGTAGATTTGGATGCACAGAGTTCCCTGTGTTCGCAAGAGACAAGGGAATCGCGTCTGTGCGCACAGAAGCAATAGCGGACCGTTTCCCTCGGAGTGAACGCGAAAGAGCCGTCTATATACTCGCAGACATGCGAACGTGCCTCAATGCGGTCACAGAGGCAGCAGCTTTTGCACAGATGCTCCTGGTGATTCTGGCACTTTCCAGGCACACTCCTGAAAGTCGCGCACACTGCTGTTCACTCGCTAAACGACCTCTTGGGAAACACGTCTCCGGTCGACGGACCGCTCAGATTGCTTCTCGTGTAACTGTGAACTGTGTCAGCGCAGGGAATCCGTCTCTGTTGAGCAGATGTCAATCCTGCCTCGCTTTTGCTTTGTTGCCTCTACCAAGATGATTTCCCGTTTCTCTCTTCACTGGAGCAGGCAGACACAGCCAACGCACATCAAGTGTCAAGAAACACGCTCTGCTGAGCTCAACGCTTGTGCAGATGCACATGTGCGACGAAGTCAACACACGTGCTTGTGGAGAGAAAGAAAGGGACTCCCAGGCGTGTGGAGCGACGGGGAGAAAGAGCGGGCGCTGAGGAACACAGTTTCAAACAGACTGTCTCCACACAAACAGGCACCTGTCTGCAGGTATCCTAGATCTTGATTCTTGAACTTGAGGAAACACGCGTCTGAGCAAAACTCCCAAACGCTTCCAGGAAAGACACAGGCTCTCCCACAAGCACACAAGTGTTTGCCCTCAGCTATAGATCAGGGACAAGCCTGTGAAGAGCAACCAAAGAGCTCGTCCGTCTTTCCCTCAATAGATGGGAGTAGGCGCGCTTGCGGATGTGTGCGTGTGTGTGGCCACGCGTTTGCTTAGGCATCAGTGTGTGAAAAGGTAGGTGCTTTTCTCTAGCTGCGTGTGCGTGCACGTGGTGCTGGGTGCACATCCCTGGGTGCTCGTGGAAAGGTTTCTGCATGGTTTTCGCTGAGGAATCGTGTGTGTGCACATGGACAAAGAGAAGGCGCAGCAACCAGGTTCCAGCGCCGAAGAAGGCAAAAGGCGAGGTTTCCGGCGCTATCTCCTTCTCTCCCCAGAGCTAGTCGCGCAAAGCAAGCCGCTAAGCCGGCGACCGGCAAGAGAGCTACAACGAAGCATGCCGAACGGAGAAAATAGCAGCAGCTCATCTGTTCACACCTTGTTTCTGCCATGTGCTTGAACGCCAAGACGTTCGCGCTTCTGTGAGATGAAAGACGTCCTTCTGCATATGTGGTTGCTCACACCGGTGCACTTGTTAGTGTATCCATTCAGTCCTGGGCTGCGGGGCATTCAGAAGTGGCTCTGTGGAGACGTCTGCATAGAGGCAGCTGTCAGAACACGCACACTCGATTGTTCACCAAAACATATGCAGACGCGTCCTTAGCCTGTAGATTTGGATGCACAGAGTTCCCTGTGTTCGCAAGAGACAAGGGAATCGCGTCTGTGCGCACAGAAGCAATAGCGGACCGTTTCCCTCGGAGTGAACGCGAAAGAGCCGTCTATATACTCGCAGACACGCGAACGTGCCTCAATGCGGTCACAGAGGCAGCAGCTTTTGCACAGATGCTCCTGGTGATTCTGGCACTTTCCAGGCACACTCCTGAAAGTCGCGCACACTGCTGTTCACTCGCTAAACGACCTCTTGGGAAACACGTCTCCGGTCGACGGACCGCTCAGATTGCTTCTCGTGTAACTGTGAACTGTGTCAGCGCAGGGAATCCGTCTCTGTTGAGCAGATGTCAATCCTGCCTCGCTTTTGCTTTGTTGCCTCTACCAAGATGATTTCCCGTTTCTCTCTTCACTGGAGCAGGCAGACACAGCCAACGCACATCAAGTGTCAAGAGACACGCTCTGCTGAGCTCAACGCTTGTGCAGATGCACATGTGCGACGAAGTCAACACACGTGCTTGTGGAGAGAAAGAAAGGGACTCCCAGGCGTGTGGAGCGACGGGGAGAAAGAGCGGGCGCTGAGGAACACAGTTTCAAACAGACTGTCTCCACACAAACAGGCACCTGTCTGCAGGTATCCTAGATCTTGATTCTTGAACTTGAGGAAACACGCGTCTGAGCAAAACTCCCAAACGCTTCCAGGAAAGACACAGGCTCTCCCACAAGCACACAAGTGTTTGCCCTCAGCTATAGATCAGGGACAAGCCTGTGAAGAGCAACCAAAGAGCTCGTCCGTCTTTCCCTCAATAGATGGGAGTAGGCGCGCTTGCGGATGTGTGCGTGTGTGTGGCCACGCGTTTGCTTAGGCATCAGTGTGTGAAAAGGTAGGTGCTTTTCTCTAGCTGCGTGTGCGTGCACGTGGTGCTGGGTGCACATCCCTGGGTGCTCGTGGAAAGGTTTCTGCATGGTTTTCGCTGAGGAATCGTGTGTGTGCACATGGACAAAGAGAAGGCGCAGCAACCAGGTTCCAGCGCCGAAGAAGGCAAAAGGCGAGGTTTCCGGCGCTATCTCCTTCTCTCCCCAGAGCTAGTCGCGCAAAGCAAGCCGCTAAGCCGGCGACCGGCAAGAGAGCTACAACGAAGCATGCCGAACGGAGAAAATAGCAGCAGCTCATCTGTTCACACCTTGTTTCTGCCATGTGCTTGAACGCCAAGACGTTCGCGCTTCTGTGAGATGAAAGACGTCCTTCTGCATATGTGGTTGCTCACACCGGTGCACTTGTTAGTGTATCCATTCAGTCCTGGGCTGCGGGGCATTCAGAAGTGGCTCTGTGGAGACGTCTGCATAGAGGCAGCTGTCAGAACACGCACACTCGATTGTTCACCAAAACATATGCAGACGCGTCCTTAGCCTGTAGATTTGGATGCACAGAGTTCCCTGTGTTCGCAAGAGACAAGGGAATCGCGTCTGTGCGCACAGAAGCAATAGCGGACCGTTTCCCTCGGAGTGAACGCGAAAGAGCCGTCTATATACTCGCAGACACGCGAACGTGCCTCAATGCGGTCACAGAGGCAGCAGCTTTTGCACAGATGCTCCTGGTGATTCTGGCACTTTCCAGGCACACTCCTGAAAGTCGCGCACACTGCTGTTCACTCGCTAAACGACCTCTTGGGAAACACGTCTCCGGTCGACGGACCGCTCAGATTGCTTCTCGTGTAACTGTGAACTGTGTCAGCGCAGGGAATCCGTCTCTGTTGAGCAGATGTCAATCCTGCCTCGCTTTTGCTTTGTTGCCTCTACCAAGATGATTTCCCGTTTCTCTCTTCACTGGAGCAGGCAGACACAGCCAACGCACATCAAGTGTCAAGAGACACGCTCTGCTGAGCTCAACGCTTGTGCAGATGCACATGTGCGACGAAGTCAACACACGTGCTTGTGGAGAGAAAGAAAGGGACTCCCAGGCGTGTGGAGCGACGGGGAGAAAGAGCGGGCGCTGAGGAACACAGTTTCAAACAGACTGTCTCCACACAAACAGGCACCTGTCTGCAGGTATCCTAGATCTTGATTCTTGAACTTGAGGAAACACGCGTCTGAGCAAAACTCCCAAACGCTTCCAGGAAAGACACAGGCTCTCCCACAAGCACACAAGTGTTTGCCCTCAGCTATAGATCAGGGACAAGCCTGTGAAGAGCAACCAAAGAGCTCGTCCGTCTTTCCCTCAATAGATGGGAGTAGGCGCGCTTGCGGATGTGTGCGTGTGTGTGGCCACGCGTTTGCTTAGGCATCAGTGTGTGAAAAGGTAGGTGCTTTTCTCTAGCTGCGTGTGCGTGCACGTGGTGCTGGGTGCACATCCCTGGGTGCTCGTGGAAAGGTTTCTGCATGGTTTTCGCTGAGGAATCGTGTGTGTGCACATGGACAAAGAGAAGGCGCAGCAACCAGGTTCCAGCGCCGAAGAAGGCAAAAGGCGAGGTTTCCGGCGCTATCTCCTTCTCTCCCCAGAGCTAGTCGCGCAAAGCAAGCCGCTAAGCCGGCGACCGGCAAGAGAGCTACAACGAAGCATGCCGAACGGAGAAAATAGCAGCAGCTCATCTGTTCACACCTTGTTTCTGCCATGTGCTTGAACGCCAAGACGTTCGCGCTTCTGTGACATGAAAGACGTCCTTCTGCATATGTGGTTGCTCACACCGGTGCACTTGTTAGTGTATCCATTCAGTCCTGGGCTGCGGGGCATTCAGAAGTGGCTCTGTGGAGACGTCTGCATAGAGGCAGCTGTCAGAACACGCACACTCGATTGTTCACCAAAACATATGCAGACGCGTCCTTAGCCTGTAGATTTGGATGCACAGAGTTCCCTGTGTTCGCAAGAGACAAGGGAATCGCGTCTGTGCGCACAGAAGCAATAGCGGACCGTTTCCCTCGGAGTGAACGCGAAAGAGCCGTCTATATACTCGCAGACACGCGAACGTGCCTCAATGCGGTCACAGAGGCAGCAGCTTTTGCACAGATGCTCCTGGTGATTCTGGCACTTTCCAGGCACACTCCTGAAAGTCGCGCACACTGCTGTTCACTCGCTAAACGACCTCTTGGGAAACACGTCTCCGGTCGACGGACCGCTCAGATTGCTTCTCGTGTAACTGTGAACTGTGTCAGCGCAGGGAATCCGTCTCTGTTGAGCAGATGTCAATCCTGCCTCGCTTTTGCTTTGTTGCCTCTACCAAGATGATTTCCCGTTTCTCTCTTCACTGGAGCAGGCAGACACAGCCAACGCACATCAAGTGTCAAGAGACACGCTCTGCTGAGCTCAACGCTTGTGCAGATGCACATGTGCGACGAAGTCAACACACGTGCTTGTGGAGAGAAAGAAAGGGACTCCCAGGCGTGTGGAGCGACGGGGAGAAAGAGCGGGCGCTGAGGAACACAGTTTCAAACAGACTGTCTCCACACAAACAGGCACCTGTCTGCAGGTATCCTAGATCTTGATTCTTGAACTTGAGGAAACACGCGTCTGAGCAAAACTCCCAAACGCTTCCAGGAAAGACACAGGCTCTCCCACAAGCACACAAGTGTTTGCCCTCAGCTATAGATCAGGGACAAGCCTGTGAAGAGCAACCAAAGAGCTCGTCCGTCTTTCCCTCAATAGATGGGAGTAGGCGCGCTTGCGGATGTGTGCGTGTGTGTGGCCACGCGTTTGCTTAGGCATCAGTGTGTGAAAAGGTAGGTGCTTTTCTCTAGCTGCGTGTGCGTGCACGTGGTGCTGGGTGCACATCCCTGGGTGCTCGTGGAAAGGTTTCTGCATGGTTTTCGCTGAGGAATCGTGTGTGTGCACATGGACAAAGAGAAGGCGCAGCAACCAGGTTCCAGCGCCGAAGAAGGCAAAAGGCGAGGTTTCCGGCGCTATCTCCTTCTCTCCCCAGAGCTAGTCGCGCAAAGCAAGCCGCTAAGCCGGCGACCGGCAAGAGAGCTACAACGAAGCATGCCGAACGGAGAAAATAGCAGCAGCTCATCTGTTCACACCTTGTTTCTGCCATGTGCTTGAACGCCAAGACGTTCGCGCTTCTGTGAGATGAAAGACGTCCTTCTGCATATGTGGTTGCTCACACCGGTGCACTTGTTAGTGTATCCATTCAGTCCTGGGCTGCGGGGCATTCAGAAGTGGCTCTGTGGAGACGTCTGCATAGAGGCAGCTGTCAGAACACGCACACTCGATTGTTCACCAAAACATATGCAGACGCGTCCTTAGCCTGTAGATTTGGATGCACAGAGTTCCCTGTGTTCGCAAGAGACAAGGGAATCGCGTCTGTGCGCACAGAAGCAATAGCGGACCGTTTCCCTCGGAGTGAACGCGAAAGAGCCGTCTGTATACTCGCAGACACGCGAACGTGCCTCAATGCGGTCACAGAGGCAGCAGCTTTTGCACAGATGCTCCTGGTGATTCTGGCACTTTCCAGGCACACTCCTGAAAGTCGCGCACACTGCTGTTCACTCGCTAAACGACCTCTTGGGAAACACGTCTCCGGTCGACGGACCGCTCAGATTGCTTCTCGTGTAACTGTGAACTGTGTCAGCGCAGGGAATCCGTCTCTGTTGAGCAGATGTCAATCCTGCCTCGCTTTTGCTTTGTTGCCTCTACCAAGATGATTTCCCGTTTCTCTCTTCACTGGAGCAGGCAGACACAGCCAACGCACATCAAGTGTCAAGAGACACGCTCTGCTGAGCTCAACGCTTGTGCAGATGCACATGTGCGACGAAGTCAACACACGTGCTTGTGGAGAGAAAGAAAGGGACTCCCAGGCGTGTGGAGCGACGGGGAGAAAGAGCGGGCGCTGAGGAACACAATTTCAAACAGACTGTCTCCACACAAACAGGCACCTGTCTGCAGGTATCCTAGATCTTGATTCTTGAACTTGAGGAAACACGCGTCTGAGCAAAACTCCCAAACGCTTCCAGGAAAGACACAGGCTCTCCCACAAGCACACAAGTGTTTGCCCTCAGCTATAGATCAGGGACAAGCCTGTGAAGAGCAACCAAAGAGCTCGTCCGTCTTTCCCTCAATAGATGGGAGTAGGCGCGCTTGCGGATGTGTGCGTGTGTGTGGCCACGCGTTTGCTTAGGCATCAGTGTGTGAAAAGGTAGGTGCTTTTCTCTAGCTGCGTGTGCGTGCACGTGGTGCTGGGTGCACATCCCTGGGTGCTCGTGGAAAGGTTTCTGCATGGTTTTCGCTGAGGAATCGTGTGTGTGCACATGGACAAAGAGAAGGCGCAGCAACCAGGTTCCAGCGCCGAAGAAGGCAAAAGGCGAGGTTTCCGGCGCTATCTCCTTCTCTCCCCAGAGCTAGTCGCGCAAAGCAAGCCGCTAAGCCGGCGACCGGCAAGAGAGCTACAACGAAGCATGCCGAACGGAGAAAATAGCAGCAGCTCATCTGTTCACACCTTGTTTCTGCCATGTGCTTGAACGCCAAGACGTTCGCGCTTCTGTGAGATGAAAGACGTCCTTCTGCATATGTGGTTGCTCACACCGGTGCACTTGTTAGTGTATCCATTCAGTCCTGGGCTGCGGGGCATTCAGAAGTGGCTCTGTGGAGACGTCTGCATAGAGGCAGCTGTCAGAACACGCACACTCGATTGTTCACCAAAACATATGCAGACGCGTCCTTAGCCTGTAGATTTGGATGCACAGAGTTCCCTGTGTTCGCAAGAGACAAGGGAATCGCGTCTGTGCGCACAGAAGCAATAGCGGACCGTTTCCCTCGGAGTGAACGCGAAAGAGCCGTCTATATACTCGCAGACACGCGAACGTGCCTCAATGCGGTCACAGAGGCAGCAGCTTTTGCACAGATGCTCCTGGTGATTCTGGCACTTTCCAGGCACACTCCTGAAAGTCGCGCACACTGCTGTTCACTCGCTAAACGACCTCTTGGGAAACACGTCTCCGGTCGACGGACCGCTCAGATTGCTTCTCGTGTAACTGTGAACTGTGTCAGCGCAGGGAATCCGTCTCTGTTGAGCAGATGTCAATCCTGCCTCGCTTTTGCTTTGTTGCCTCTACCAAGATGATTTCCCGTTTCTCTCTTCACTGGAGCAGGCAGACACAGCCAACGCACATCAAGTGTCAAGAGACACGCTCTGCTGAGCTCAACGCTTGTGCAGATGCACATGTGCGACGAAGTCAACACACGTGCTTGTGGAGAGAAAGAAAGGGACTCCCAGGCGTGTGGAGCGACGGGGAGAAAGAGCGGGCGCTGAGGAACACAGTTTCAAACAGACTGTCTCCACACAAACAGGCACCTGTCTGCAGGTATCCTAGATCTTGATTCTTGAACTTGAGGAAACACGCGTCTGAGCAAAACTCCCAAACGCTTCCAGGAAAGACACAGGCTCTCCCACAAGCACACAAGTGTTTGCCCTCAGCTATAGATCAGGGACAAGCCTGTGAAGAGCAACCAAAGAGCTCGTCCGTCTTTCCCTCAATAGATGGGAGTAGGCGCGCTTGCGGATGTGTGCGTGTGTGTGGCCACGCGTTTGCTTAGGCATCAGTGTGTGAAAAGGTAGGTGCTTTTCTCTAGCTGCGTGTGCGTGCACGTGGTGCTGGGTGCACATCCCTGGGTGCTCGTGGAAAGGTTTCTGCATGGTTTTCGCTGAGGAATCGTGTGTGTGCACATGGACAAAGAGACGGCGCAGCAACCAGGTTCCAGCGCCGAAGAAGGCAAAAGGCGAGGTTTCCGGCGCTATCTCCTTCTCTCCCCAGAGCCAGTCGCGCAAAGCAAGCCGCTAAGCCGGCGACCGGCAAGAGAGCTACAACGAAGCATGCCGAACGGAGAAAATAGCAGCAGCTCATCTGTTCACACCTTGTTTCTGCCATGTGCTTGAACGCCAAGACGTTCGCGCTTCTGTGAGATGAAAGACGTCCTTCTGCATATGTGGTTGCTCACACCGGTGCACTTGTTAGTGTATCCATTCAGTCCTGGGCTGCGGGGCATTCAGAAGTGGCTCTGTGGAGACGTCTGCATAGAGGCAGCTGTCAGAACACGCACACTCGATTGTTCACCAAAACATATGCAGACGCGTCCTTAGCCTGTAGATTTGGATGCACAGAGTTCCCTGTGTTCGCAAGAGACAAGGGAATCGCGTCTGTGCGCACAGAAGCAATAGCGGACCGTTTCCCTCGGAGTGAACGCGAAAGAGCCGTCTATATACTCGCAGACACGCGAACGTGCCTCAATGCGGTCACAGAGGCAGCAGCTTTTGCACAGATGCTCCTGGTGATTCTGGCACTTTCCAGGCACACTCCTGAAAGTCGCGCACACTGCTGTTCACTCGCTAAACGACCTCTTGGGAAACACGTCTCCGGTCGACGGACCGCTCAGATTGCTTCTCGTGTAACTGTGAACTGTGTCAGCGCAGGGAATCCGTCTCTGTTGAGCAGATGTCAATCCTGCCTCGCTTTTGCTTTGTTGCCTCTACCAAGATGATTTCCCGTTTCTCTCTTCACTGGAGCAGGCAGACACAGCCAACGCACATCAAGTGTCAAGAGACACGCTCTGCTGAGCTCAACGCTTGTGCAGATGCACATGTGCGACGAAGTCAACACACGTGCTTGTGGAGAGAAAGAAAGGGACTCCCAGGCGTGTGGAGCGACGGGGAGAAAGAGCGGGCGCTGAGGAACACAGTTTCAAACAGACTGTCTCCACACAAACAGGCACCTGTCTGCAGGTATCCTAGATCTTGATTCTTGAACTTGAGGAAACACGCGTCTGAGCAAAACTCCCAAACGCTTCCAGGAAAGACACAGGCTCTCCCACAAGCACACAAGTGTTTGCCCTCAGCTATAGATCAGGGACAAGCCTGTGAAGAGCAACCAAAGAGCTCGTCCGTCTTTCCCTCAATAGATGGGAGTAGGCGCGCTTGCGGATGTGTGCGTGTGTGTGGCCACGCGTTTGCTTAGGCATCAGTGTGTGAAAAGGTAGGTGCTTTTCTCTAGCTGCGTGTGCGTGCACGTGGTGCTGGGTGCACATCCCTGGGTGCTCGTGGAAAGGTTTCTGCATGGTTTTCGCTGAGGAATCGTGTGTGTGCACATGGACAAAGAGAAGGCGCAGCAACCAGGTTCCAGCGCCGAAGAAGGCAAAAGGCGAGGTTTCCGGCGCTATCTCCTTCTCTCCCCAGAGCTAGTCGCGCAAAGCAAGCCGCTAAGCCGGCGACCGGCAAGAGAGCTACAACGAAGCATGCCGAACGGAGAAAATAGCAGCAGCTCATCTGTTCACACCTTGTTTCTGCCATGTGCTTGAACGCCAAGACGTTCGCGCTTCTGTGAGATGAAAGACGTCCTTCTGCATATGTGGTTGCTCACACCGGTGCACTTGTTAGTGTATCCATTCAGTCCTGGGCTGCGGGGCATTCAGAAGTGGCTCTGTGGAGACGTCTGCATAGAGGCAGCTGTCAGAACACGCACACTCGATTGTTCACCAAAACATATGCAGACGCGTCCTTAGCCTGTAGATTTGGATGCACAGAGTTCCCTGTGTTCGCAAGAGACAAGGGAATCGCGTCTGTGCGCACAGAAGCAATAGCGGACCGTTTCCCTCGGAGTGAACGCGAAAGAGCCGTCTATATACTCGCAGACACGCGAACGTGCCTCAATGCGGTCACAGAGGCAGCAGCTTTTGCACAGATGCTCCTGGTGATTCTGGCACTTTCCAGGCACACTCCTGAAAGTCGCGCACACTGCTGTTCACTCGCTAAACGACCTCTTGGGAAACACGTCTCCGGTCGACGGACCGCTCAGATTGCTTCTCGTGTAACTGTGAACTGTGTCAGCGCAGGGAATCCGTCTCTGTTGAGCAGATGTCAATCCTGCCTCGCTTTTGCTTTGTTGCCTCTACCAAGATGATTTCCCGTTTCTCTCTTCACTGGAGCAGGCAGACACAGCCAACGCACATCAAGTGTCAAGAGACACGCTCTGCTGAGCTCAACGCTTGTGCAGATGCACATGTGCGACGAAGTCAACACACGTGCTTGTGGAGAGAAAGAAAGGGACTCCCAGGCGTGTGGAGCGACGGGGAGAAAGAGCGGGCGCTGAGGAACACAGTTTCAAACAGACTGTCTCCACACAAACAGGCACCTGTCTGCAGGTATCCTAGATCTTGATTCTTGAACTTGAGGAAACACGCGTCTGAGCAAAACTCCCAAACGCTTCCAGGAAAGACACAGGCTCTCCCACAAGCACACAAGTGTTTGCCCTCAGCTATAGATCAGGGACAAGCCTGTGAAGAGATGCCCTGCTATTCTTTCGCCTTATGGCATCATGTGTTTCGTTCCTCTTGGAGATCGATTGTTAAACGTCTTTCCTCGGGCGACACTGAAGCATTTGCCAGCGGAGGAGAAGTAGCACGGAGCAGCATTCAGTACTGCCTACGAGTGTCTTTGCTACCCTACTAGCGGAGCTCCAAGAACAGGCACACATCTTCAGGTACCTTCCAAATGTGGATTCCCCTGCAGCCCCGTAGGCGGGCGTGCAGTACGCCAACCGTCAACGGACGTTTTTCCCCTCAAGCCTGTCAGGACGTTGCTCGTCCGTCTTTCCCTCAATAGATGGGAGTAGGCGCGCTTGCGGATGTGTGCGTGTGTGTGGCCACGCGTTTGCTTAGGCTTCAGTGTGTGAAAAGGTAGGTGCTTTTCTCTAGCTGCGTGTGCGTGCACGTGGTGCTGGGTGCACATCCCTGGGTGCTCGTGGAAAGGTTTCTGCATGGTTTTCGCTGAGGAATCGTGTGTGTGCACATGGACAAAGAGAAGGCGCAGCAACCAGGTTCCAGCGCCGAAGAAGGCAAAAGGCGAGGTTTCCGGCGCTATCTCCTTCTCTCCCCAGAGCTAGTCGCGCAAAGCAAGCCGCTAAGCCGGCGACCGGCAAGAGAGCTACAACGAAGCATGCCGAACGGAGAAAATAGCAGCAGCTCATCTGTTCACACCTTGTTTCTGCCATGTGCTTGAACGCCAAGACGTTCGGGCTTCTGTGAGATGAAAGACGTCCTTCTGCATATGTGGTTGCTCACACCGGTGCACTTGTTAGTGTATCCATTCAGTCCTGGGCTGCGGGGCATTCAGAAGTGGCTCTGTGGAGACGTCTGCATAGAGGCAGCTGTCAGAACACGCACACTCGATTGTTCACCAAAACATATGCAGACGCGTCCTTAGCCTGTAGATTTGGATGCACAGAGTTCCCTGTGTTCGCAAGAGACAAGGGAATCGCGTCTGTGCGCACAGAAGCAATAGCGGACCGTTTCCCTCGGAGTGAACGCGAAAGAGCCGTCTATATACTCGCAGACACGCGAACGTGCCTCAATGCGGTCACAGAGGCAGCAGCTTTTGCACAGATGCTCCTGGTGATTCTGGCACTTTCCAGGCACACTCCTGAAAGTCGCGCACACTGCTGTTCACTCGCTAAACGACCTCTTGGGAAACACGTCTCCGGTCGACGGACCGCTCAGATTGCTTCTCGTGTAACTGTGAACTGTGTCAGCGCAGGGAATCCGTCTCTGTTGAGCAGATGTCAATCCTGCCTCGCTTTTGCTTTGTTGCCTCTACCAAGATGATTTCCCGTTTCTCTCTTCACTGGAGCAGGCAGACACAGCCAACGCACATCAAGTGTCAAGAGACACGCTCTGCTGAGCTCAACGCTTGTGCAGATGCACATGTGCGACGAAGTCAACACACGTGCTTGTGGAGAGAAAGAAAGGGACTCCCAGGCGTGTGGAGCGACGGGGAGAAAGAGCGGGCGCTGAGGAACACAGTTTCAAACAGACTGTCTCCACACAAACAGGCACCTGTCTGCAGGTATCCTAGATCTTGATTCTTGAACTTGAGGAAACACGCGTCTGAGCAAAACTCCCAAACGCTTCCAGGAAAGACACAGGCTCTCCCACAAGCACACAAGTGTTTGCCCTCAGCTATAGATCAGGGACAAGCCTGTGAAGAGCAACCAAAGAGCTCGTCCGTCTTTCCCTCAATAGATGGGAGTAGGCGCGCTTGCGGATGTGTGCGTGTGTGTGGCCACGCGTTTGCTTAGGCATCAGTGTGTGAAAAGGTAGGTGCTTTTCTCTAGCTGCGTGTGCGTGCACGTGGTGCTGGGTGCACATCCCTGGGTGCTCGTGGAAAGGTTTCTGCATGGTTTTCGCTGAGGAATCGTGTGTGTGCACATGGACAAAGAGAAGGCGCAGCAACCAGGTTCCAGCGCCGAAGAAGGCAAAAGGCGAGGTTTCCGGCGCTATCTCCTTCTCTCCCCAGAGCTAGTCGCGCAAAGCAAGCCGCTAAGCCGGCGACCGGCAAGAGAGCTACAACGAAGCATGCCGAACGGAGAAAATAGCAGCAGCTCATCTGTTCACACCTTGTTTCTGCCATGTGCTTGAACGCCAAGACGTTCGCGCTTCTGTGAGATGAAAGACGTCCTTCTGCATATGTGGTTGCTCACACCGGTGCACTTGTTAGTGTATCCATTCAGTCCTGGGCTGCGGGGCATTCAGAAGTGGCTCTGTGGAGACGTCTGCATAGAGGCAGCTGTCAGAACACGCACACTCGATTGTTCACCAAAACATATGCAGACGCGTCCTTAGCCTGTAGATTTGGATGCACAGAGTTCCCTGTGTTCGCAAGAGACAAGGGAATCGCGTCTGTGCGCACAGAAGCAATAGCGGACCGTTTCCCTCGGAGTGAACGCGAAAGAGCCGTCTATATACTCGCAGACACGCGAACGTGCCTCAATGCGGTCACAGAGGCAGCAGCTTTTGCACAGATGCTCCTGGTGATTCTGGCACTTTCCAGGCACACTCCTGAAAGTCGCGCACACTGCTGTTCACTCGCTAAACGACCTCTTGGGAAACACGTCTCCGGTCGACGGACCGCTCAGATTGCTTCTCGTGTAACTGTGAACTGTGTCAGCGCAGGGAATCCGTCTCTGTTGAGCAGATGTCAATCCTGCCTCGCTTTTGCTTTGTTGCCTCTACCAAGATGATTTCCCGTTTCTCTCTTCACTGGAGCAGGCAGACACAGCCAACGCACATCAAGTGTCAAGAGACACGCTCTGCTGAGCTCAACGCTTGTGCAGATGCACATGTGCGACGAAGTCAACACACGTGCTTGTGGAGAGAAAGAAAGGGACTCCCAGGCGTGTGGAGCGACGGGGAGAAAGAGCGGGCGCTGAGGAACACAGTTTCAAACAGACTGTCTCCACACAAACAGGCACCTGTCTGCAGGTATCCTAGATCTTGATTCTTGAACTTGAGGAAACACGCGTCTGAGCAAAACTCCCAAACGCTTCCAGGAAAGACACAGGCTCTCCCACAAGCACACAAGTGTTTGCCCTCAGCTATAGATCAGGGACAAGCCTGTGAAGAGCAACCAAAGAGCTCGTCCGTCTTTCCCTCAATAGATGGGAGTAGGCGCGCTTGCGGATGTGTGCGTGTGTGTGGCCACGCGTTTGCTTAGGCATCAGTGTGTGAAAAGGTAGGTGCTTTTCTCTAGCTGCGTGTGCGTGCACGTGGTGCTGGGTGCACATCCCTGGGTGCTCGTGGAAAGGTTTCTGCATGGTTTTCGCTGAGGAATCGTGTGTGTGCACATGGACAAAGAGAAGGCGCAGCAACCAGGTTCCAGCGCCGAAGAAGGCAAAAGGCGAGGTTTCCGGCGCTATCTCCTTCTCTCCCCAGAGCTAGTCGCGCAAAGCAAGCCGCTAAGCCGGCGACCGGCAAGAGAGCTACAACGAAGCATGCCGAACGGAGAAAATAGCAGCAGCTCATCTGTTCACACCTTGTTTCTGCCATGTGCTTGAACGCCAAGACGTTCGCGCTTCTGTGAGATGAAAGACGTCCTTCTGCATATGTGGTTGCTCACACCGGTGCACTTGTTAGTGTATCCATTCAGTCCTGGGCTGCGGGGCATTCAGAAGTGGCTCTGTGGAGACGTCTGCATAGAGGCAGCTGTCAGAACACGCACACTCGATTGTTCACCAAAACATATGCAGACGCGTCCTTAGCCTGTAGATTTGGATGCACAGAGTTCCCTGTGTTCGCAAGAGACAAGGGAATCGCGTCTGTGCGCACAGAAGCAATAGCGGACCGTTTCCCTCGGAGTGAACGCGAAAGAGCCGTCTATATACTCGCAGACACGCGAACGTGCCTCAATGCGGTCACAGAGGCAGCAGCTTTTGCACAGATGCTCCTGGTGATTCTGGCACTTTCCAGGCACACTCCTGAAAGTCGCGCACACTGCTGTTCACTCGCTAAACGACCTCTTGGGAAACACGTCTCCGGTCGACGGACCGCTCAGATTGCTTCTCGTGTAACTGTGAACTGTGTCAGCGCAGGGAATCCGTCTCTGTTGAGCAGATGTCAATCCTGCCTCGCTTTTGCTTTGTTGCCTCTACCAAGATGATTTCCCGTTTCTCTCTTCACTGGAGCAGGCAGACACAGCCAACGCACATCAAGTGTCAAGAGACACGCTCTGCTGAGCTCAACGCTTGTGCAGATGCACATGTGCGACGAAGTCAACACACGTGCTTGTGGAGAGAAAGAAAGGGACTCCCAGGCGTGTGGAGCGACGGGGAGAAAGAGCGGGCGCTGAGGAACACAGTTTCAAACAGACTGTCTCCACACAAACAGGCACCTGTCTGCAGGTATCCTAGATCTTGATTCTTGAACTTGAGGAAACACGCGTCTGAGCAAAACTCCCAAACGCTTCCAGGAAAGACACAGGCTCTCCCACAAGCACACAAGTGTTTGCCCTCAGCTATAGATCAGGGACAAGCCTGTGAAGAGCAACCAAAGAGCTCGTCCGTCTTTCCCTCAATAGATGGGAGTAGGCGCGCTTGCGGATGTGTGCGTGTGTGTGGCCACGCGTTTGCTTAGGCATCAGTGTGTGAAAAGGTAGGTGCTTTTCTCTAGCTGCGTGTGCGTGCACGTGGTGCTGGGTGCACATCCCTGGGTGCTCGTGGAAAGGTTTCTGCATGGTTTTCGCTGAGGAATCGTGTGTGTGCACATGGACAAAGAGAAGGCGCAGCAACCAGGTTCCAGCGCCGAAGAAGGCAAAAGGCGAGGTTTCCGGCGCTATCTCCTTCTCTCCCCAGAGCTAGTCGCGCAAAGCAAGCCGCTAAGCCGGCGACCGGCAAGAGAGCTACAACGAAGCATGCCGAACGGAGAAAATAGCAGCAGCTCATCTGTTCACACCTTGTTTCTGCCATGTGCTTGAACGCCAAGACGTTCGCGCTTCTGTGAGATGAAAGACGTCCTTCTGCATATGTGGTTGCTCACACCGGTGCACTTGTTAGTGTATCCATTCAGTCCTGGGCTGCGGGGCATTCAGAAGTGGCTCTGTGGAGACGTCTGCATAGAGGCAGCTGTCAGAACACGCACACTCGATTGTTCACCAAAACATATGCAGACGCGTCCTTAGCCTGTAGATTTGGATGCACAGAGTTCCCTGTGTTCGCAAGAGACAAGGGAATCGCGTCTGTGCGCACAGAAGCAATAGCGGACCGTTTCCCTCGGAGTGAACGCGAAAGAGCCGTCTATATACTCGCAGACACGCGAACGTGCCTCAATGCGGTCACAGAGGCAGCAGCTTTTGCACAGATGCTCCTGGTGATTCTGGCACTTTCCAGGCACACTCCTGAAAGTCGCGCACACTGCTGTTCACTCGCTAAACGACCTCTTGGGAAACACGTCTCCGGTCGACGGACCGCTCAGATTGCTTCTCGTGTAACTGTGAACTGTGTCAGCGCAGGGAATCCGTCTCTGTTGAGCAGATGTCAATCCTGCCTCGCTTTTGCTTTGTTGCCTCTACCAAGATGATTTCCCGTTTCTCTCTTCACTGGAGCAGGCAGACACAGCCAACGCACATCAAGTGTCAAGAGACACGCTCTGCTGAGCTCAACGCTTGTGCAGATGCACATGTGCGACGAAGTCAACACACGTGCTTGTGGAGAGAAAGAAAGGGACTCCCAGGCGTGTGGAGCGACGGGGAGAAAGAGCGGGCGCTGAGGAACACAGTTTCAAACAGACTGTCTCCACACAAACAGGCACCTGTCTGCAGGTATCCTAGATCTTGATTCTTGAACTTGAGGAAACACGCGTCTGAGCAAAACTCCCAAACGCTTCCAGGAAAGACACAGGCTCTCCCACAAGCACACAAGTGTTTGCCCTCAGCTATAGATCAGGGACAAGCCTGTGAAGAGCAACCAAAGAGCTCGTCCGTCTTTCCCTCAATAGATGGGAGTAGGCGCGCTTGCGGATGTGTGCGTGTGTGTGGCCACGCGTTTGCTTAGGCATCAGTGTGTGAAAAGGTAGGTGCTTTTCTCTAGCTGCGTGTGCGTGCACGTGGTGCTGGGTGCACATCCCTGGGTGCTCGTGGAAAGGTTTCTGCATGGTTTTCGCTGAGGAATCGTGTGTGTGCACATGGACAAAGAGAAGGCGCAGCAACCAGGTTCCAGCGCCGAAGAAGGCAAAAGGCGAGGTTTCCGGCGCTATCTCCTTCTCTCCCCAGAGCTAGTCGCGCAAAGCAAGCCGCTAAGCCGGCGACCGGCAAGAGAGCTACAACGAAGCATGCCGAACGGAGAAAATAGCAGCAGCTCATCTGTTCACACCTTGTTTCTGCCATGTGCTTGAACGCCAAGACGTTCGCGCTTCTGTGAGATGAAAGACGTCCTTCTGCATATGTGGTTGCTCACACCGGTGCACTTGTTAGTGTATCCATTCAGTCCTGGGCTGCGGGGCATTCAGAAGTGGCTCTGTGGAGACGTCTGCATAGAGGCAGCTGTCAGAACACGCACACTCGATTGTTCACCAAAACATATGCAGACGCGTCCTTAGCCTGTAGATTTGGATGCACAGAGTTCCCTGTGTTCGCAAGAGACAAGGGAATCGCGTCTGTGCGCACAGAAGCAATAGCGGACCGTTTCCCTCGGAGTGAACGCGAAAGAGCCGTCTATATACTCGCAGACACGCGAACGTGCCTCAATGCGGTCACAGAGGCAGCAGCTTTTGCACAGATGCTCCTGGTGATTCTGGCACTTTCCAGGCACACTCCTGAAAGTCGCGCACACTGCTGTTCACTCGCTAAACGACCTCTTGGGAAACACGTCTGCGGTCGACGGACCGCTCAGATTGCTTCTCGTGTAACTGTGAACTGTGTCAGCGCAGGGAATCCGTCTCTGTTGAGCAGATGTCAATCCTGCCTCGCTTTTGCTTTGTTGCCTCTACCAAGATGATTTCCCGTTTCTCTCTTCACTGGAGCAGGCAGACACAGCCAACGCACATCAAGTGTCAAGAGACACGCTCTGCTGAGCTCAACGCTTGTGCAGATGCACATGTGCGACGAAGTCAACACACGTGCTTGTGGAGAGAAAGAAAGGGACTCCCAGGCGTGTGGAGCGACGGGGAGAAAGAGCGGGCGCTGAGGAACACAGTTTCAAACAGACTGTCTCCACACAAACAGGCACCTGTCTGCAGGTATCCTAGATCTTGATTCTTGAACTTGAGGAAACACGCGTCTGAGCAAAACTCCCAAACGCTTCCAGGAAAGACACAGGCTCTCCCACAAGCACACAAGTGTTTGCCCTCAGCTATAGATCAGGGACAAGCCTGTGAAGAGCAACCAAAGAGCTCGTCCGTCTTTCCCTCAATAGATGGGAGTAGGCGCGCTTGCGGATGTGTGCGTGTGTGTGGCCACGCGTTTGCTTAGGCATCAGTGTGTGAAAAGGTAGGTGCTTTTCTCTAGCTGCGTGTGCGTGCACGTGGTGCTGGGTGCACATCCCTGGGTGCTCGTGGAAAGGTTTCTGCATGGTTTTCGCTGAGGAATCGTGTGTGTGCACATGGACAAAGAGAAGGCGCAGCAACCAGGTTCCAGCGCCGAAGAAGGCAAAAGGCGAGGTTTCCGGCGCTATCTCCTTCTCTCCCCAGAGCTAGTCGCGCAAAGCAAGCCGCTAAGCCGGCGACCGGCAAGAGAGCTACAACGAAGCATGCCGAACGGAGAAAATAGCAGCAGCTCATCTGTTCACACCTTGTTTCTGCCATGTGCTTGAACGCCAAGACGTTCGCGCTTCTGTGAGATGAAAGACGTCCTTCTGCATATGTGGTTGCTCACACCGGTGCACTTGTTAGTGTATCCATTCAGTCCTGGGCTGCGGGGCATTCAGAAGTGGCTCTGTGGAGACGTCTGCATAGAGGCAGCTGTCAGAACACGCACACTCGATTGTTCACCAAAACATATGCAGACGCGTCCTTAGCCTGTAGATTTGGATGCACAGAGTTCCCTGTGTTCGCAAGAGACAAGGGAATCGCGTCTGTGCGCACAGAAGCAATAGCGGACCGTTTCCCTCGGAGTGAACGCGAAAGAGCCGTCTATATACTCGCAGACACGCGAACGTGCCTCAATGCGGTCACAGAGGCAGCAGCTTTTGCACAGATGCTCCTGGTGATTCTGGCACTTTCCAGGCACACTCCTGAAAGTCGCGCACACTGCTGTTCACTCGCTAAACGACCTCTTGGGAAACACGTCTGCGGTCGACGGACCGCTCAGATTGCTTCTCGTGTAACTGTGAACTGTGTCAGCGCAGGGAATCCGTCTCTGTTGAGCAGATGTCAATCCTGCCTCGCTTTTGCTTTGTTGCCTCTACCAAGATGATTTCCCGTTTCTCTCTTCACTGGAGCAGGCAGACACAGCCAACGCACATCAAGTGTCAAGAGACACGCTCTGCTGAGCTCAACGCTTGTGCAGATGCACATGTGCGACGAAGTCAACACACGTGCTTGTGGAGAGAAAGAAAGGGACTCCCAGGCGTGTGGAGCGACGGGGAGAAAGAGCGGGCGCTGAGGAACACAGTTTCAAACAGACTGTCTCCACACAAACAGGCACCTGTCTGCAGGTATCCTAGATCTTGATTCTTGAACTTGAGGAAACACGCGTCTGAGCAAAACTCCCAAACGCTTCCAGGAAAGACACAGGCTCTCCCACAAGCACACAAGTGTTTGCCCTCAGCTATAGATCAGGGACAAGCCTGTGAAGAGCAACCAAAGAGCTCGTCCGTCTTTCCCTCAATAGATGGGAGTAGGCGCGCTTGCGGATGTGTGCGTGTGTGTGGCCACGCGTTTGCTTAGGCATCAGTGTGTGAAAAGGTAGGTGCTTTTCTCTAGCTGCGTGTGCGTGCACGTGGTGCTGGGTGCACATCCCTGGGTGCTCGTGGAAAGGTTTCTGCATGGTTTTCGCTGAGGAATCGTGTGTGTGCACATGGACAAAGAGAAGGCGCAGCAACCAGGTTCCAGCGCCGAAGAAGGCAAAAGGCGAGGTTTCCGGCGCTATCTCCTTCTCTCCCCAGAGCTAGTCGCGCAAAGCAAGCCGCTAAGCCGGCGACCGGCAAGAGAGCTACAACGAAGCATGCCGAACGGAGAAAATAGCAGCAGCTCATCTGTTCACACCTTGTTTCTGCCATGTGCTTGAACGCCAAGACGTTCGCGCTTCTGTGAGATGAAAGACGTCCTTCTGCATATGTGGTTGCTCACACCGGTGCACTTGTTAGTGTATCCATTCAGTCCTGGGCTGCGGGGCATTCAGAAGTGGCTCTGTGGAGACGTCTGCATAGAGGCAGCTGTCAGAACACGCACACTCGATTGTTCACCAAAACATATGCAGACGCGTCCTTAGCCTGTAGATTTGGATGCACAGAGTTCCCTGTGTTCGCAAGAGACAAGGGAATCGCGTCTGTGCGCACAGAAGCAATAGCGGACCGTTTCCCTCGGAGTGAACGCGAAAGAGCCGTCTATATACTCGCAGACACGCGAACGTGCCTCAATGCGGTCACAGAGGCAGCAGCTTTTGCACAGATGCTCCTGGTGATTCTGGCACTTTCCAGGCACACTCCTGAAAGTCGCGCACACTGCTGTTCACTCGCTAAACGACCTCTTGGGAAACACGTCTCCGGTCGACGGACCGCTCAGATTGCTTCTCGTGTAACTGTGAACTGTGTCAGCGCAGGGAATCCGTCTCTGTTGAGCAGATGTCAATCCTGCCTCGCTTTTGCTTTGTTGCCTCTACCAAGATGATTTCCCGTTTCTCTCTTCACTGGAGCAGGCAGACACAGCCAACGCACATCAAGTGTCAAGAGACACGCTCTGCTGAGCTCAACGCTTGTGCAGATGCACATGTGCGACGAAGTCAACACACGTGCTTGTGGAGAGAAAGAAAGGGACTCCCAGGCGTGTGGAGCGACGGGGAGAAAGAGCGGGCGCTGAGGAACACAGTTTCAAACAGACTGTCTCCACACAAACAGGCACCTGTCTGCAGGTATCCTAGATCTTGATTCTTGAACTTGAGGAAACACGCGTCTGAGCAAAACTCCCAAACGCTTCCAGGAAAGACACAGGCTCTCCCACAAGCACACAAGTGTTTGCCCTCAGCTATAGATCAGGGACAAGCCTGTGAAGAGCAACCAAAGAGCTCGTCCGTCTTTCCCTCAATAGATGGGAGTAGGCGCGCTTGCGGATGTGTGCGTGTGTGTGGCCACGCGTTTGCTTAGGCATCAGTGTGTGAAAAGGTAGGTGCTTTTCTCTAGCTGCGTGTGCGTGCACGTGGTGCTGGGTGCACATCCCTGGGTGCTCGTGGAAAGGTTTCTGCATGGTTTTCGCTGAGGAATCGTGTGTGTGCACATGGACAAAGAGAAGGCGCAGCAACCAGGTTCCAGCGCCGAAGAAGGCAAAAGGCGAGGTTTCCGGCGCTATCTCCTTCTCTCCCCAGAGCTAGTCGCGCAAAGCAAGCCGCTAAGCCGGCGACCGGCAAGAGAGCTACAACGAAGCATGCCGAACGGAGAAAATAGCAGCAGCTCATCTGTTCACACCTTGTTTCTGCCATGTGCTTGAACGCCAAGACGTTCGCGCTTCTGTGAGATGAAAGACGTCCTTCTGCATATGTGGTTGCTCACACCGGTGCACTTGTTAGTGTATCCATTCAGTCCTGGGCTGCGGGGCATTCAGAAGTGGCTCTGTGGAGACGTCTGCATAGAGGCAGCTGTCAGAACACGCACACTCGATTGTTCACCAAAACATATGCAGACGCGTCCTTAGCCTGTAGATTTGGATGCACAGAGTTCCCTGTGTTCGCAAGAGACAAGGGAATCGCGTCTGTGCGCACAGAAGCAATAGCGGACCGTTTCCCTCGGAGTGAACGCGAAAGAGCCGTCTATATACTCGCAGACACGCGAACGTGCCTCAATGCGGTCACAGAGGCAGCAGCTTTTGCACAGATGCTCCTGGTGATTCTGGCACTTTCCAGGCACACTCCTGAAAGTCGCGCACACTGCTGTTCACTCGCTAAACGACCTCTTGGGAAACACGTCTGCGGTCGACGGACCGCTCAGATTGCTTCTCGTGTAACTGTGAACTGTGTCAGCGCAGGGAATCCGTCTCTGTTGAGCAGATGTCAATCCTGCCTCGCTTTTGCTTTGTTGCCTCTACCAAGATGATTTCCCGTTTCTCTCTTCACTGGAGCAGGCAGACACAGCCAACGCACATCAAGTGTCAAGAGACACGCTCTGCTGAGCTCAACGCTTGTGCAGATGCACATGTGCGACGAAGTCAACACACGTGCTTGTGGAGAGAAAGAAAGGGACTCCCAGGCGTGTGGAGCGACGGGGAGAAAGAGCGGGCGCTGAGGAACACAGTTTCAAACAGACTGTCTCCACACAAACAGGCACCTGTCTGCAGGTATCCTAGATCTTGATTCTTGAACTTGAGGAAACACGCGTCTGAGCAAAACTCCCAAACGCTTCCAGGAAAGACACAGGCTCTCCCACAAGCACACAAGTGTTTGCCCTCAGCTATAGATCAGGGACAAGCCTGTGAAGAGCAACCAAAGAGCTCGTCCGTCTTTCCCTCAATAGATGGGAGTAGGCGCGCTTGCGGATGTGTGCGTGTGTGTGGCCACGCGTTTGCTTAGGCATCAGTGTGTGAAAAGGTAGGTGCTTTTCTCTAGCTGCGTGTGCGTGCACGTGGTGCTGGGTGCACATCCCTGGGTGCTCGTGGAAAGGTTTCTGCATGGTTTTCGCTGAGGAATCGTGTGTGTGCACATGGACAAAGAGAAGGCGCAGCAACCAGGTTCCAGCGCCGAAGAAGGCAAAAGGCGAGGTTTCCGGCGCTATCTCCTTCTCTCCCCAGAGCTAGTCGCGCAAAGCAAGCCGCTAAGCCGGCGACCGGCAAGAGAGCTACAACGAAGCATGCCGAACGGAGAAAATAGCAGCAGCTCATCTGTTCACACCTTGTTTCTGCCATGTGCTTGAACGCCAAGACGTTCGCGCTTCTGTGAGATGAAAGACGTCCTTCTGCATATGTGGTTGCTCACACCGGTGCACTTGTTAGTGTATCCATTCAGTCCTGGGCTGCGGGGCATTCAGAAGTGGCTCTGTGGAGACGTCTGCATAGAGGCAGCTGTCAGAACACGCACACTCGATTGTTCACCAAAACATATGCAGACGCGTCCTTAGCCTGTAGATTTGGATGCACAGAGTTCCCTGTGTTCGCAAGAGACAAGGGAATCGCGTCTGTGCGCACAGAAGCAATAGCGGACCGTTTCCCTCGGAGTGAACGCGAAAGAGCCGTCTATATACTCGCAGACACGCGAACGTGCCTCAATGCGGTCACAGAGGCAGCAGCTTTTGCACAGATGCTCCTGGTGATTCTGGCACTTTCCAGGCACACTCCTGAAAGTCGCGCACACTGCTGTTCACTCGCTAAACGACCTCTTGGGAAACACGTCTCCGGTCGACGGACCGCTCAGATTGCTTCTCGTGTAACTGTGAACTGTGTCAGCGCAGGGAATCCGTCTCTGTTGAGCAGATGTCAATCCTGCCTCGCTTTTGCTTTGTTGCCTCTACCAAGATGATTTCCCGTTTCTCTCTTCACTGGAGCAGGCAGACACAGCCAACGCACATCAAGTGTCAAGAGACACGCTCTGCTGAGCTCAACGCTTGTGCAGATGCACATGTGCGACGAAGTCAACACACGTGCTTGTGGAGAGAAAGAAAGGGACTCCCAGGCGTGTGGAGCGACGGGGAGAAAGAGCGGGCGCTGAGGAACACAGTTTCAAACAGACTGTCTCCACACAAACAGGCACCTGTCTGCAGGTATCCTAGATCTTGATTCTTGAACTTGAGGAAACACGCGTCTGAGCAAAACTCCCAAACGCTTCCAGGAAAGACACAGGCTCTCCCACAAGCACACAAGTGTTTGCCCTCAGCTATAGATCAGGGACAAGCCTGTGAAGAGCAACCAAAGAGCTCGTCCGTCTTTCCCTCAATAGATGGGAGTAGGCGCGCTTGCGGATGTGTGCGTGTGTGTGGCCACGCGTTTGCTTAGGCATCAGTGTGTGAAAAGGTAGGTGCTTTTCTCTAGCTGCGTGTGCGTGCACGTGGTGCTGGGTGCACATCCCTGGGTGCTCGTGGAAAGGTTTCTGCATGGTTTTCGCTGAGGAATCGTGTGTGTGCACATGGACAAAGAGAAGGCGCAGCAACCAGGTTCCAGCGCCGAAGAAGGCAAAAGGCGAGGTTTCCGGCGCTATCTCCTTCTCTCCCCAGAGCTAGTCGCGCAAAGCAAGCCGCTAAGCCGGCGACCGGCAAGAGAGCTACAACGAAGCATGCCGAACGGAGAAAATAGCAGCAGCTCATCTGTTCACACCTTGTTTCTGCCATGTGCTTGAACGCCAAGACGTTCGCGCTTCTGTGAGATGAAAGACGTCCTTCTGCATATGTGGTTGCTCACACCGGTGCACTTGTTAGTGTATCCATTCAGTCCTGGGCTGCGGGGCATTCAGAAGTGGCTCTGTGGAGACGTCTGCATAGAGGCAGCTGTCAGAACACGCACACTCGATTGTTCACCAAAACATATGCAGACGCGTCCTTAGCCTGTAGATTTGGATGCACAGAGTTCCCTGTGTTCGCAAGAGACAAGGGAATCGCGTCTGTGCGCACAGAAGCAATAGCGGACCGTTTCCCTCGGAGTGAACGCGAAAGAGCCGTCTATATACTCGCAGACACGCGAACGTGCCTCAATGCGGTCACAGAGGCAGCAGCTTTTGCACAGATGCTCCTGGTGATTCTGGCACTTTCCAGGCACACTCCTGAAAGTCGCGCACACTGCTGTTCACTCGCTAAACGACCTCTTGGGAAACACGTCTCCGGTCGACGGACCGCTCAGATTGCTTCTCGTGTAACTGTGAACTGTGTCAGCGCAGGGAATCCGTCTCTGTTGAGCAGATGTCAATCCTGCCTCGCTTTTGCTTTGTTGCCTCTACCAAGATGATTTCCCGTTTCTCTCTTCACTGGAGCAGGCAGACACAGCCAACGCACATCAAGTGTCAAGAGACACGCTCTGCTGAGCTCAACGCTTGTGCAGATGCACATGTGCGACGAAGTCAACACACGTGCTTGTGGAGAGAAAGAAAGGGACTCCCAGGCGTGTGGAGCGACGGGGAGAAAGAGCGGGCGCTGAGGAACACAGTTTCAAACAGACTGTCTCCACACAAACAGGCACCTGTCTGCAGGTATCCTAGATCTTGATTCTTGAACTTGAGGAAACACGCGTCTGAGCAAAACTCCCAAACGCTTCCAGGAAAGACACAGGCTCTCCCACAAGCACACAAGTGTTTGCCCTCAGCTATAGATCAGGGACAAGCCTGTGAAGAGCAACCAAAGAGCTCGTCCGTCTTTCCCTCAATAGATGGGAGTAGGCGCGCTTGCGGATGTGTGCGTGTGTGTGGCCACGCGTTTGCTTAGGCATCAGTGTGTGAAAAGGTAGGTGCTTTTCTCTAGCTGCGTGTGCGTGCACGTGGTGCTGGGTGCACATCCCTGGGTGCTCGTGGAAAGGTTTCTGCATGGTTTTCGCTGAGGAATCGTGTGTGTGCACATGGACAAAGAGAAGGCGCAGCAACCAGGTTCCAGCGCCGAAGAAGGCAAAAGGCGAGGTTTCCGGCGCTATCTCCTTCTCTCCCCAGAGCTAGTCGCGCAAAGCAAGCCGCTAAGCCGGCGACCGGCAAGAGAGCTACAACGAAGCATGCCGAACGGAGAAAATAGCAGCAGCTCATCTGTTCACACCTTGTTTCTGCCATGTGCTTGAACGCCAAGACGTTCGCGCTTCTGTGAGATGAAAGACGTCCTTCTGCATATGTGGTTGCTCACACCGGTGCACTTGTTAGTGTATCCATTCAGTCCTGGGCTGCGGGGCATTCAGAAGTGGCTCTGTGGAGACGTCTGCATAGAGGCAGCTGTCAGAACACGCACACTCGATTGTTCACCAAAACATATGCAGACGCGTCCTTAGCCTGTAGATTTGGATGCACAGAGTTCCCTGTGTTCGCAAGAGACAAGGGAATCGCGTCTGTGCGCACAGAAGCAATAGCGGACCGTTTCCCTCGGAGTGAACGCGAAAGAGCCGTCTATATACTCGCAGACACGCGAACGTGCCTCAATGCGGTCACAGAGGCAGCAGCTTTTGCACAGATGCTCCTGGTGATTCTGGCACTTTCCAGGCACACTCCTGAAAGTCGCGCACACTGCTGTTCACTCGCTAAACGACCTCTTGGGAAACACGTCTCCGGTCGACGGACCGCTCAGATTGCTTCTCGTGTAACTGTGAACTGTGTCAGCGCAGGGAATCCGTCTCTGTTGAGCAGATGTCAATCCTGCCTCGCTTTTGCTTTGTTGCCTCTACCAAGATGATTTCCCGTTTCTCTCTTCACTGGAGCAGGCAGACACAGCCAACGCACATCAAGTGTCAAGAGACACGCTCTGCTGAGCTCAACGCTTGTGCAGATGCACATGTGCGACGAAGTCAACACACGTGCTTGTGGAGAGAAAGAAAGGGACTCCCAGGCGTGTGGAGCGACGGGGAGAAAGAGCGGGCGCTGAGGAACACAGTTTCAAACAGACTGTCTCCACACAAACAGGCACCTGTCTGCAGGTATCCTAGATCTTGATTCTTGAACTTGAGGAAACACGCGTCTGAGCAAAACTCCCAAACGCTTCCAGGAAAGACACAGGCTCTCCCACAAGCACACAAGTGTTTGCCCTCAGCTATAGATCAGGGACAAGCCTGTGAAGAGCAACCAAAGAGCTCGTCCGTCTTTCCCTCAATAGATGGGAGTAGGCGCGCTTGCGGATGTGTGCGTGTGTGTGGCCACGCGTTTGCTTAGGCATCAGTGTGTGAAAAGGTAGGTGCTTTTCTCTAGCTGCGTGTGCGTGCACGTGGTGCTGGGTGCACATCCCTGGGTGCTCGTGGAAAGGTTTCTGCATGGTTTTCGCTGAGGAATCGTGTGTGTGCACATGGACAAAGAGAAGGCGCAGCAACCAGGTTCCAGCGCCGAAGAAGGCAAAAGGCGAGGTTTCCGGCGCTATCTCCTTCTCTCCCCAGAGCTAGTCGCGCAAAGCAAGCCGCTAAGCCGGCGACCGGCAAGAGAGCTACAACGAAGCATGCCGAACGGAGAAAATAGCAGCAGCTCATCTGTTCACACCTTGTTTCTGCCATGTGCTTGAACGCCAAGACGTTCGCGCTTCTGTGAGATGAAAGACGTCCTTCTGCATATGTGGTTGCTCACACCGGTGCACTTGTTAGTGTATCCATTCAGTCCTGGGCTGCGGGGCATTCAGAAGTGGCTCTGTGGAGACGTCTGCATAGAGGCAGCTGTCAGAACACGCACACTCGATTGTTCACCAAAACATATGCAGACGCGTCCTTAGCCTGTAGATTTGGATGCACAGAGTTCCCTGTGTTCGCAAGAGACAAGGGAATCGCGTCTGTGCGCACAGAAGCAATAGCGGACCGTTTCCCTCGGAGTGAACGCGAAAGAGCCGTCTATATACTCGCAGACACGCGAACGTGCCTCAATGCGGTCACAGAGGCAGCAGCTTTTGCACAGATGCTCCTGGTGATTCTGGCACTTTCCAGGCACACTCCTGAAAGTCGCGCACACTGCTGTTCACTCGCTAAACGACCTCTTGGGAAACACGTCTCCGGTCGACGGACCGCTCAGATTGCTTCTCGTGTAACTGTGAACTGTGTCAGCGCAGGGAATCCGTCTCTGTTGAGCAGATGTCAATCCTGCCTCGCTTTTGCTTTGTTGCCTCTACCAAGATGATTTCCCGTTTCTCTCTTCACTGGAGCAGGCAGACACAGCCAACGCACATCAAGTGTCAAGAGACACGCTCTGCTGAGCTCAACGCTTGTGCAGATGCACATGTGCGACGAAGTCAACACACGTGCTTGTGGAGAGAAAGAAAGGGACTCCCAGGCGTGTGGAGCGACGGGGAGAAAGAGCGGGCGCTGAGGAACACAGTTTCAAACAGACTGTCTCCACACAAACAGGCACCTGTCTGCAGGTATCCTAGATCTTGATTCTTGAACTTGAGGAAACACGCGTCTGAGCAAAACTCCCAAACGCTTCCAGGAAAGACACAGGCTCTCCCACAAGCACACAAGTGTTTGCCCTCAGCTATAGATCAGGGACAAGCCTGTGAAGAGCAACCAAAGAGCTCGTCCGTCTTTCCCTCAATAGATGGGAGTAGGCGCGCTTGCGGATGTGTGCGTGTGTGTGGCCACGCGTTTGCTTAGGCATCAGTGTGTGAAAAGGTAGGTGCTTTTCTCTAGCTGCGTGTGCGTGCACGTGGTGCTGGGTGCACATCTCTGGGTGCTCGTGGAAAGGTTTCTGCATGGTTTTCGCTGAGGAATCGTGTGTGTGCACATGGACAAAGAGAAGGCGCAGCAACCAGGTTCCAGCGCCGAAGAAGGCAAAAGGCGAGGTTTCCGGCGCTATCTCCTTCTCTCCCCAGAGCTAGTCGCGCAAAGCAAGCCGCTAAGCCGGCGACCGGCAAGAGAGCTACAACGAAGCATGCCGAACGGAGAAAATAGCAGCAGCTCATCTGTTCACACCTTGTTTCTGCCATGTGCTTGAACGCCAAGACGTTCGCGCTTCTGTGAGATGAAAGACGTCCTTCTGCATATGTGGTTGCTCACACCGGTGCACTTGTTAGTGTATCCATTCAGTCCTGGGCTGCGGGGCATTCAGAAGTGGCTCTGTGGAGACGTCTGCATAGAGGCAGCTGTCAGAACACGCACACTCGATTGTTCACCAAAACATATGCAGACGCGTCCTTAGCCTGTAGATTTGGATGCACAGAGTTCCCTGTGTTCGCAAGAGACAAGGGAATCGCGTCTGTGCGCACAGAAGCAATAGCGGACCGTTTCCCTCGGAGTGAACGCGAAAGAGCCGTCTATATACTCGCAGACACGCGAACGTGCCTCAATGCGGTCACAGAGGCAGCAGCTTTTGCACAGATGCTCCTGGTGATTCTGGCACTTTCCAGGCACACTCCTGAAAGTCGCGCACACTGCTGTTCACTCGCTAAACGACCTCTTGGGAAACACGTCTCCGGTCGACGGACCGCTCAGATTGCTTCTCGTGTAACTGTGAACTGTGTCAGCGCAGGGAATCCGTCTCTGTTGAGCAGATGTCAATCCTGCCTCGCTTTTGCTTTGTTGCCTCTACCAAGATGATTTCCCGTTTCTCTCTTCACTGGAGCAGGCAGACACAGCCAACGCACATCAAGTGTCAAGAGACACGCTCTGCTGAGCTCAACGCTTGTGCAGATGCACATGTGCGACGAAGTCAACACACGTGCTTGTGGAGAGAAAGAAAGGGACTCCCAGGCGTGTGGAGCGACGGGGAGAAAGAGCGGGCGCTGAGGAACACAGTTTCAAACAGACTGTCTCCACACAAACAGGCACCTGTCTGCAGGTATCCTAGATCTTGATTCTTGAACTTGAGGAAACACGCGTCTGAGCAAAACTCCCAAACGCTTCCAGGAAAGACACAGGCTCTCCCACCAGCACACAAGTGTTTGCCCTCAGCTATAGATCAGGGACAAGCCTGTGAAGAGCAACCAAAGAGCTCGTCCGTCTTTCTCTCAATAGATGGGAGTAGGCGCGCTTGCGGATGTGTGCGTGTGTGTGGCCACGCGTTTGCTTAGGCATCAGTGTGTGAAAAGGTAGGTGCTTTTCTCTAGCTGCGTGTGCGTGCACGTGGTGCTGGGTGCACATCCCTGGGTGCTCGTGGAAAGGTTTCTGCATGGTTTTCGCTGAGGAATCGTGTGTGTGCACATGGACAAAGAGAAGGCGCAGCAACCAGGTTCCAGCGCCGAAGAAGGCAAAAGGCGAGGTTTCCGGCGCTATCTCCTTCTCTCCCCAGAGCTAGTCGCGCAAAGCAAGCCGCTAAGCCGGCGACCGGCAAGAGAGCTACAACGAAGCATGCCGAACGGAGAAAATAGCAGCAGCTCATCTGTTCACACCTTGTTTCTGCCATGTGCTTGAACGCCAAGACGTTCGCGCTTCTGTGAGATGAAAGACGTCCTTCTGCATATGTGGTTGCTCACACCGGTGCACTTGTTAGTGTATCCATTCAGTCCTGGGCTGCGGGGCATTCAGAAGTGGCTCTGTGGAGACGTCTGCATAGAGGCAGCTGTCAGAACACGCACACTCGATTGTTCACCAAAACATATGCAGACGCGTCCTTAGCCTGTAGATTTGGATGCACAGAGTTCCCTGTGTTCGCAAGAGACAAGGGAATCGCGTCTGTGCGCACAGAAGCAATAGCGGACCGTTTCCCTCGGAGTGAACGCGAAAGAGCCGTCTATATACTCGCAGACACGCGAACGTGCCTCAATGCGGTCACAGAGGCAGCAGCTTTTGCACAGATGCTCCTGGTGATTCTGGCACTTTCCAGGCACACTCCTGAAAGTCGCGCACACTGCTGTTCACTCGCTAAACGACCTCTTGGGAAACACGTCTCCGGTCGACGGACCGCTCAGATTGCTTCTCGTGTAACTGTGAACTGTGTCAGCGCAGGGAATCCGTCTCTGTTGAGCAGATGTCAATCCTGCCTCGCTTTTGCTTTGTTGCCTCTACCAAGATGATTTCCCGTTTCTCTCTTCACTGGAGCAGGCAGACACAGCCAACGCACATCAAGTGTCAAGAGACACGCTCTGCTGAGCTCAACGCTTGTGCAGATGCACATGTGCGACGAAGTCAACACACGTGCTTGTGGAGAGAAAGAAAGGGACTCCCAGGCGTGTGGAGCGACGGGGAGAAAGAGCGGGCGCTGAGGAACACAGTTTCAAACAGACTGTCTCCACACAAACAGGCACCTGTCTGCAGGTATCCTAGATCTTGATTCTTGAACTTGAGGAAACACGCGTCTGAGCAAAACTCCCAAACGCTTCCAGGAAAGACACAGGCTCTCCCACAAGCACACAAGTGTTTGCCCTCAGCTATAGATCAGGGACAAGCCTGTGAAGAGCAACCAAAGAGCTCGTCCGTCTTTCCCTCAATAGATGGGAGTAGGCGCGCTTGCGGATGTGTGCGTGTGTGTGGCCACGCGTTTGCTTAGGCATCAGTGTGTGAAAAGGTAGGTGCTTTTCTCTAGCTGCGTGTGCGTGCACGTGGTGCTGGGTGCACATCCCTGGGTGCTCGTGGAAAGGTTTCTGCATGGTTTTCGCTGAGGAATCGTGTGTGTGCACATGGACAAAGAGAAGGCGCAGCAACCAGGTTCCAGCGCCGAAGAAGGCAAAAGGCGAGGTTTCCGGCGCTATCTCCTTCTCTCCCCAGAGCTAGTCGCGCAAAGCAAGCCGCTAAGCCGGCGACCGGCAAGAGAGCTACAACGAAGCATGCCGAACGGAGAAAATAGCAGCAGCTCATCTGTTCACACCTTGTTTCTGCCATGTGCTTGAACGCCAAGACGTTCGCGCTTCTGTGAGATGAAAGACGTCCTTCTGCATATGTGGTTGCTCACACCGGTGCACTTGTTAGTGTATCCATTCAGTCCTGGGCTGCGGGGCATTCAGAAGTGGCTCTGTGGAGACGTCTGCATAGAGGCAGCTGTCAGAACACGCACACTCGATTGTTCACCAAAACATATGCAGACGCGTCCTTAGCCTGTAGATTTGGATGCACAGAGTTCCCTGTGTTCGCAAGAGACAAGGGAATCGCGTCTGTGCGCACAGAAGCAATAGCGGACCGTTTCCCTCGGAGTGAACGCGAAAGAGCCGTCTATATACTCGCAGACACGCGAACGTGCCTCAATGCGGTCACAGAGGCAGCAGCTTTTGCACAGATGCTCCTGGTGATTCTGGCACTTTCCAGGCACACTCCTGAAAGTCGCGCACACTGCTGTTCACTCGCTAAACGACCTCTTGGGAAACACGTCTCCGGTCGACGGACCGCTCAGATTGCTTCTCGTGTAACTGTGAACTGTGTCAGCGCAGGGAATCCGTCTCTGTTGAGCAGATGTCAATCCTGCCTCGCTTTTGCTTTGTTGCCTCTACCAAGATGATTTCCCGTTTCTCTCTTCACTGGAGCAGGCAGACACAGCCAACGCACATCAAGTGTCAAGAGACACGCTCTGCTGAGCTCAACGCTTGTGCAGATGCACATGTGCGACGAAGTCAACACACGTGCTTGTGGAGAGAAAGAAAGGGACTCCCAGGCGTGTGGAGCGACGGGGAGAAAGAGCGGGCGCTGAGGAACACAGTTTCAAACAGACTGTCTCCACACAAACAGGCACCTGTCTGCAGGTATCCTAGATCTTGATTCTTGAACTTGAGGAAACACGCGTCTGAGCAAAACTCCCAAACGCTTCCAGGAAAGACACAGGCTCTCCCACAAGCACACAAGTGTTTGCCCTCAGCTATAGATCAGGGACAAGCCTGTGAAGAGCAACCAAAGAGCTCGTCCGTCTTTCCCTCAATAGATGGGAGTAGGCGCGCTTGCGGATGTGTGCGTGTGTGTGGCCACGCGTTTGCTTAGGCATCAGTGTGTGAAAAGGTAGGTGCTTTTCTCTAGCTGCGTGTGCGTGCACGTGGTGCTGGGTGCACATCCCTGGGTGCTCGTGGAAAGGTTTCTGCATGGTTTTCGCTGAGGAATCGTGTGTGTGCACATGGACAAAGAGAAGGCGCAGCAACCAGGTTCCAGCGCCGAAGAAGGCAAAAGGCGAGGTTTCCGGCGCTATCTCCTTCTCTCCCCAGAGCTAGTCGCGCAAAGCAAGCCGCTAAGCCGGCGACCGGCAAGAGAGCTACAACGAAGCATGCCGAACGGAGAAAATAGCAGCAGCTCATCTGTTCACACCTTGTTTCTGCCATGTGCTTGAACGCCAAGACGTTCGCGCTTCTGTGAGATGAAAGACGTCCTTCTGCATATGTGGTTGCTCACACCGGTGCACTTGTTAGTGTATCCATTCAGTCCTGGGCTGCGGGGCATTCAGAAGTGGCTCTGTGGAGACGTCTGCATAGAGGCAGCTGTCAGAACACGCACACTCGATTGTTCACCAAAACATATGCAGACGCGTCCTTAGCCTGTAGATTTGGATGCACAGAGTTCCCTGTGTTCGCAAGAGACAAGGGAATCGCGTCTGTGCGCACAGAAGCAATAGCGGACCGTTTCCCTCGGAGTGAACGCGAAAGAGCCGTCTATATACTCGCAGACACGCGAACGTGCCTCAATGCGGTCACAGAGGCAGCAGCTTTTGCACAGATGCTCCTGGTGATTCTGGCACTTTCCAGGCACACTCCTGAAAGTCGCGCACACTGCTGTTCACTCGCTAAACGACCTCTTGGGAAACACGTCTCCGGTCGACGGACCGCTCAGATTGCTTCTCGTGTAACTGTGAACTGTGTCAGCGCAGGGAATCCGTCTCTGTTGAGCAGATGTCAATCCTGCCTCGCTTTTGCTTTGTTGCCTCTACCAAGATGATTTCCCGTTTCTCTCTTCACTGGAGCAGGCAGACACAGCCAACGCACATCAAGTGTCAAGAGACACGCTCTGCTGAGCTCAACGCTTGTGCAGATGCACATGTGCGACGAAGTCAACACACGTGCTTGTGGAGAGAAAGAAAGGGACTCCCAGGCGTGTGGAGCGACGGGGAGAAAGAGCGGGCGCTGAGGAACACAGTTTCAAACAGACTGTCTCCACACAAACAGGCACCTGTCTGCAGGTATCCTAGATCTTGATTCTTGAACTTGAGGAAACACGCGTCTGAGCAAAACTCCCAAACGCTTCCAGGAAAGACACAGGCTCTCCCACAAGCACACAAGTGTTTGCCCTCAGCTATAGATCAGGGACAAGCCTGTGAAGAGATGCCCTGCTATTCTTTCGCCTTATGGCATCATGTGTTTCGTTCCTCTTGGAGATCGATTGTTAAACGTCTTTCCTCGGGCGACACTGAAGCATTTGCCAGCGGAGGAGAAGTAGCACGGAGCAGCATTCAGTACTGCCTACGAGTGTCTTTGCTACCCTACTAGCGGAGCTCCAAGAACAGGCACACATCTTCAGGTACCTTCCAAATGTGGATTCCCCTGCAGCCCCGTAGGCGGGCGTGCAGTACGCCAACCGTCAACGGACGTTTTTCCCCTCAAGCCTGTCAGGACGTTGCTCGTCCGTCTTTCCCTCAATAGATGGGAGTAGGCGCGCTTGCGCATGTGTGCGTGTGTGTGGCCACGCGTTTGCTTAGGCTTCAGTGTGTGAAAAGGTAGGTGCTTTTCTCTAGCTGCGTGTGCGTGCACGTGGTGCTGGGTGCACATCCCTGGGTGCTCGTGGAAAGGTTTCTGCATGGTTTTCGCTGAGGAATCGTGTGTGTGCACATGGACAAAGAGAAGGCGCAGCAACCAGGTTCCAGCGCCGAAGAAGGCAAAAGGCGAGGTTTCCGGCGCTATCTCCTTCTCTCCCCAGAGCTAGTCGCGCAAAGCAAGCCGCTAAGCCGGCGACCGGCAAGAGAGCTACAACGAAGCATGCCGAACGGAGAAAATAGCAGCAGCTCATCTGTTCACACCTTGTTTCTGCCATGTGCTTGAACGCCAAGACGTTCGCGCTTCTGTGAGATGAAAGACGTCCTTCTGCATATGTGGTTGCTCACACCGGTGCACTTGTTAGTGTATCCATTCAGTCCTGGGCTGCGGGGCATTCAGAAGTGGCTCTGTGGAGACGTCTGCATAGAGGCAGCTGTCAGAACACGCACACTCGATTGTTCACCAAAACATATGCAGACGCGTCCTTAGCCTGTAGATTTGGATGCACAGAGTTCCCTGTGTTCGCAAGAGACAAGGGAATCGCGTCTGTGCGCACAGAAGCAATAGCGGACCGTTTCCCTCGGAGTGAACGCGAAAGAGCCGTCTATATACTCGCAGACACGCGAACGTGCCTCAATGCGGTCACAGAGGCAGCAGCTTTTGCACAGATGCTCCTGGTGATTCTGGCACTTTCCAGGCACACTCCTGAAAGTCGCGCACACTGCTGTTCACTCGCTAAACGACCTCTTGGGAAACACGTCTCCGGTCGACGGACCGCTCAGATTGCTTCTCGTGTAACTGTGAACTGTGTCAGCGCAGGGAATCCGTCTCTGTTGAGCAGATGTCAATCCTGCCTCGCTTTTGCTTTGTTGCCTCTACCAAGATGATTTCCCGTTTCTCTCTTCACTGGAGCAGGCAGACACAGCCAACGCACATCAAGTGTCAAGAGACACGCTCTGCTGAGCTCAACGCTTGTGCAGATGCACATGTGCGACGAAGTCAACACACGTGCTTGTGGAGAGAAAGAAAGGGACTCCCAGGCGTGTGGAGCGACGGGGAGAAAGAGCGGGCGCTGAGGAACACAGTTTCAAACAGACTGTCTCCACACAAACAGGCACCTGTCTGCAGGTATCCTAGATCTTGATTCTTGAACTTGAGGAAACACGCGTCTGAGCAAAACTCCCAAACGCTTCCAGGAAAGACACAGGCTCTCCCACCAGCACACAAGTGTTTGCCCTCAGCTATAGATCAGGGACAAGCCTGTGAAGAGCAACCAAAGAGCTCGTCCGTCTTTCTCTCAATAGATGGGAGTAGGCGCGCTTGCGGATGTGTGCGTGTGTGTGGCCACGCGTTTGCTTAGGCATCAGTGTGTGAAAAGGTAGGTGCTTTTCTCTAGCTGCGTGTGCGTGCACGTGGTGCTGGGTGCACATCCCTGGGTGCTCGTGGAAAGGTTTCTGCATGGTTTTCGCTGAGGAATCGTGTGTGTGCACATGGACAAAGAGAAGGCGCAGCAACCAGGTTCCAGCGCCGAAGAAGGCAAAAGGCGAGGTTTCCGGCGCTATCTCCTTCTCTCCCCAGAGCTAGTCGCGCAAAGCAAGCCGCTAAGCCGGCGACCGGCAAGAGAGCTACAACGAAGCATGCCGAACGGAGAAAATAGCAGCAGCTCATCTGTTCACACCTTGTTTCTGCCATGTGCTTGAACGCCAAGACGTTCGCGCTTCTGTGAGATGAAAGACGTCCTTCTGCATATGTGGTTGCTCACACCGGTGCACTTGTTAGTGTATCCATTCAGTCCTGGGCTGCGGGGCATTCAGAAGTGGCTCTGTGGAGACGTCTGCATAGAGGCAGCTGTCAGAACACGCACACTCGATTGTTCACCAAAACATATGCAGACGCGTCCTTAGCCTGTAGATTTGGATGCACAGAGTTCCCTGTGTTCGCAAGAGACAAGGGAATCGCGTCTGTGCGCACAGAAGCAATAGCGGACCGTTTCCCTCGGAGTGAACGCGAAAGAGCCGTCTATATACTCGCAGACACGCGAACGTGCCTCAATGCGGTCACAGAGGCAGCAGCTTTTGCACAGATGCTCCTGGTGATTCTGGCACTTTCCAGGCACACTCCTGAAAGTCGCGCACACTGCTGTTCACTCGCTAAACGACCTCTTGGGAAACACGTCTCCGGTCGACGGACCGCTCAGATTGCTTCTCGTGTAACTGTGAACTGTGTCAGCGCAGGGAATCCGTCTCTGTTGAGCAGATGTCAATCCTGCCTCGCTTTTGCTTTGTTGCCTCTACCAAGATGATTTCCCGTTTCTCTCTTCACTGGAGCAGGCAGACACAGCCAACGCACATCAAGTGTCAAGAGACACGCTCTGCTGAGCTCAACGCTTGTGCAGATGCACATGTGCGACGAAGTCAACACACGTGCTTGTGGAGAGAAAGAAAGGGACTCCCAGGCGTGTGGAGCGACGGGGAGAAAGAGCGGGCGCTGAGGAACACAGTTTCAAACAGACTGTCTCCACACAAACAGGCACCTGTCTGCAGGTATCCTAGATCTTGATTCTTGAACTTGAGGAAACACGCGTCTGAGCAAAACTCCCAAACGCTTCCAGGAAAGACACAGGCTCTCCCACAAGCACACAAGTGTTTGCCCTCAGCTATAGATCAGGGACAAGCCTGTGAAGAGCAACCAAAGAGCTCGTCCGTCTTTCCCTCAATAGATGGGAGTAGGCGCGCTTGCGGATGTGTGCGTGTGTGTGGCCACGCGTTTGCTTAGGCATCAGTGTGTGAAAAGGTAGGTGCTTTTCTCTAGCTGCGTGTGCGTGCACGTGGTGCTGGGTGCACATCCCTGGGTGCTCGTGGAAAGGTTTCTGCATGGTTTTCGCTGAGGAATCGTGTGTGTGCACATGGACAAAGAGAAGGCGCAGCAACCAGGTTCCAGCGCCGAAGAAGGCAAAAGGCGAGGTTTCCGGCGCTATCTCCTTCTCTCCCCAGAGCTAGTCGCGCAAAGCAAGCCGCTAAGCCGGCGACCGGCAAGAGAGCTACAACGAAGCATGCCGAACGGAGAAAATAGCAGCAGCTCATCTGTTCACACCTTGTTTCTGCCATGTGCTTGAACGCCAAGACGTTCGCGCTTCTGTGAGATGAAAGACGTCCTTCTGCATATGTGGTTGCTCACACCGGTGCACTTGTTAGTGTATCCATTCAGTCCTGGGCTGCGGGGCATTCAGAAGTGGCTCTGTGGAGACGTCTGCATAGAGGCAGCTGTCAGAACACGCACACTCGATTGTTCACCAAAACATATGCAGACGCGTCCTTAGCCTGTAGATTTGGATGCACAGAGTTCCCTGTGTTCGCAAGAGACAAGGGAATCGCGTCTGTGCGCACAGAAGCAATAGCGGACCGTTTCCCTCGGAGTGAACGCGAAAGAGCCGTCTATATACTCGCAGACACGCGAACGTGCCTCAATGCGGTCACAGAGGCAGCAGCTTTTGCACAGATGCTCCTGGTGATTCTGGCACTTTCCAGGCACACTCCTGAAAGTCGCGCACACTGCTGTTCACTCGCTAAACGACCTCTTGGGAAACACGTCTCCGGTCGACGGACCGCTCAGATTGCTTCTCGTGTAACTGTGAACTGTGTCAGCGCAGGGAATCCGTCTCTGTTGAGCAGATGTCAATCCTGCCTCGCTTTTGCTTTGTTGCCTCTACCAAGATGATTTCCCGTTTCTCTCTTCACTGGAGCAGGCAGACACAGCCAACGCACATCAAGTGTCAAGAGACACGCTCTGCTGAGCTCAACGCTTGTGCAGATGCACATGTGCGACGAAGTCAACACACGTGCTTGTGGAGAGAAAGAAAGGGACTCCCAGGCGTGTGGAGCGACGGGGAGAAAGAGCGGGCGCTGAGGAACACAGTTTCAAACAGACTGTCTCCACACAAACAGGCACCTGTCTGCAGGTATCCTAGATCTTGATTCTTGAACTTGAGGAAACACGCGTCTGAGCAAAACTCCCAAACGCTTCCAGGAAAGACACAGGCTCTCCCACAAGCACACAAGTGTTTGCCCTCAGCTATAGATCAGGGACAAGCCTGTGAAGAGATGCCCTGCTATTCTTTCGCCTTATGGCATCATGTGTTTCGTTCCTCTTGGAGATCGATTGTTAAACGTCTTTCCTCGGGCGACACTGAAGCATTTGCCAGCGGAGGAGAAGTAGCACGGAGCAGCATTCAGTACTGCCTACGAGTGTCTTTGCTACCCTACTAGCGGAGCTCCAAGAACAGGCACACATCTTCAGGTACCTTCCAAATGTGGATTCCCCTGCAGCCCCGTAGGCGGGCGTGCAGTACGCCAACCGTCAACGGACGTTTTTCCCCTCAAGCCTGTCAGGACGTTGCTCGTCCGTCTTTCCCTCAATAGATGGGAGTAGGCGCGCTTGCGGATGTGTGCGTGTGTGTGGCCACGCGTTTGCTTAGGCTTCAGTGTGTGAAAAGGTAGGTGCTTTTCTCTAGCTGCGTGTGCGTGCACGTGGTGCTGGGTGCACATCCCTGGGTGCTCGTGGAAAGGTTTCTGCATGGTTTTCGCTGAGGAATCGTGTGTGTGCACATGGACAAAGAGAAGGCGCAGCAACCAGGTTCCAGCGCCGAAGAAGGCAAAAGGCGAGGTTTCCGGCGCTATCTCCTTCTCTCCCCAGAGCTAGTCGCGCAAAGCAAGCCGCTAAGCCGGCGACCGGCAAGAGAGCTACAACGAAGCATGCCGAACGGAGAAAATAGCAGCAGCTCATCTGTTCACACCTTGTTTCTGCCATGTGCTTGAACGCCAAGACGTTCGCGCTTCTGTGAGATGAAAGACGTCCTTCTGCATATGTGGTTGCTCACACCGGTGCACTTGTTAGTGTATCCATTCAGTCCTGGGCTGCGGGGCATTCAGAAGTGGCTCTGTGGAGACGTCTGCATAGAGGCAGCTGTCAGAACACGCACACTCGATTGTTCACCAAAACATATGCAGACGCGTCCTTAGCCTGTAGATTTGGATGCACAGAGTTCCCTGTGTTCGCAAGAGACAAGGGAATCGCGTCTGTGCGCACAGAAGCAATAGCGGACCGTTTCCCTCGGAGTGAACGCGAAAGAGCCGTCTATATACTCGCAGACACGCGAACGTGCCTCAATGCGGTCACAGAGGCAGCAGCTTTTGCACAGATGCTCCTGGTGATTCTGGCACTTTCCAGGCACACTCCTGAAAGTCGCGCACACTGCTGTTCACTCGCTAAACGACCTCTTGGGAAACACGTCTCCGGTCGACGGACCGCTCAGATTGCTTCTCGTGTAACTGTGAACTGTGTCAGCGCAGGGAATCCGTCTCTGTTGAGCAGATGTCAATCCTGCCTCGCTTTTGCTTTGTTGCCTCTACCAAGATGATTTCCCGTTTCTCTCTTCACTGGAGCAGGCAGACACAGCCAACGCACATCAAGTGTCAAGAGACACGCTCTGCTGAGCTCAACGCTTGTGCAGATGCACATGTGCGACGAAGTCAACACACGTGCTTGTGGAGAGAAAGAAAGGGACTCCCAGGCGTGTGGAGCGACGGGGAGAAAGAGCGGGCGCTGAGGAACACAGTTTCAAACAGACTGTCTCCACACAAACAGGCACCTGTCTGCAGGTATCCTAGATCTTGATTCTTGAACTTGAGGAAACACGCGTCTGAGCAAAACTCCCAAACGCTTCCAGGAAAGACACAGGCTCTCCCACAAGCACACAAGTGTTTGCCCTCAGCTATAGATCAGGGACAAGCCTGTGAAGAGATGCCCTGCTATTCTTTCGCCTTATGGCATCATGTGTTTCGTTCCTCTTGGAGATCGATTGTTAAACGTCTTTCCTAGGGCGACTGTGAAGCATTTGCCAGCGGAGGAGAAGTAGCACGGAGCAGCATTCAGTACTGCCTACGAGTGTCTTTGCTACCCTACTAGCGGAGCTCCAAGAACAGGCACACATCTTCAGGTACCTTCCAAATGTGGATTCCCCTGCAGCCCCGTAGGCGGGCGTGCAGTACGCCAACCGTCAACGGACGTTTTTCCCCTCAAGCCTGTCAGGACGTTGCTCGTCCGTCTTTCCCTCAATAGATGGGAGTAGGCGCGCTTGCGGATGTGTGCGTGTGTGTGGCCACGCGTTTGCTTAGGCATCAGTGTGTGAAAAGGTAGGTGCTTTTCTCTAGCTGCGTGTGCGTGCACGTGGTGCTGGGTGCACATCCCTGGGTGCTCGTGGAAAGGTTTCTGCATGGTTTTCGCTGAGGAATCGTGTGTGTGCACATGGACAAAGAGAAGGCGCAGCAACCAGGTTCCAGCGCCGAAGAAGGCAAAAGGCGAGGTTTCCGGCGCTATCTCCTTCTCTCCCCAGAGCTAGTCGCGCAAAGCAAGCCGCTAAGCCGGCGACCGGCAAGAGAGCTACAACGAAGCATGCCGAACGGAGAAAATAGCAGCAGCTCATCTGTTCACACCTTGTTTCTGCCATGTGCTTGAACGCCAAGACGTTCGCGCTTCTGTGAGATGAAAGACGTCCTTCTGCATATGTGGTTGCTCACACCGGTGCACTTGTTAGTGTATCCATTCAGTCCTGGGCTGCGGGGCATTCAGAAGTGGCTCTGTGGAGACGTCTGCATAGAGGCAGCTGTCAGAACACGCACACTCGATTGTTCACCAAAACATATGCAGACGCGTCCTTAGCCTGTAGATTTGGATGCACAGAGTTCCCTGTGTTCGCAAGAGACAAGGGAATCGCGTCTGTGCGCACAGAAGCAATAGCGGACCGTTTCCCTCGGAGTGAACGCGAAAGAGCCGTCTATATACTCGCAGACACGCGAACGTGCCTCAATGCGGTCACAGAGGCAGCAGCTTTTGCACAGATGCTCCTGGTGATTCTGGCACTTTCCAGGCACACTCCTGAAAGTCGCGCACACTGCTGTTCACTCGCTAAACGACCTCTTGGGAAACACGTCTCCGGTCGACGGACCGCTCAGATTGCTTCTCGTGTAACTGTGAACTGTGTCAGCGCAGGGAATCCGTCTCTGTTGAGCAGATGTCAATCCTGCCTCGCTTTTGCTTTGTTGCCTCTACCAAGATGATTTCCCGTTTCTCTCTTCACTGGAGCAGGCAGACACAGCCAACGCACATCAAGTGTCAAGAGACACGCTCTGCTGAGCTCAACGCTTGTGCAGATGCACATGTGCGACGAAGTCAACACACGTGCTTGTGGAGAGAAAGAAAGGGACTCCCAGGCGTGTGGAGCGACGGGGAGAAAGAGCGGGCGCTGAGGAACACAGTTTCAAACAGACTGTCTCCACACAAACAGGCACCTGTCTGCAGGTATCCTAGATCTTGATTCTTGAACTTGAGGAAACACGCGTCTGAGCAAAACTCCCAAACGCTTCCAGGAAAGACACAGGCTCTCCCACAAGCACACAAGTGTTTGCCCTCAGCTATAGATCAGGGACAAGCCTGTGAAGAGCAACCAAAGAGCTCGTCCGTCTTTCCCTCAATAGATGGGAGTAGGCGCGCTTGCGGATGTGTGCGTGTGTGTGGCCACGCGTTTGCTTAGGCATCAGTGTGTGAAAAGGTAGGTGCTTTTCTCTAGCTGCGTGTGCGTGCACGTGGTGCTGGGTGCACATCCCTGGGTGCTCGTGGAAAGGTTTCTGCATGGTTTTCGCTGAGGAATCGTGTGTGTGCACATGGACAAAGAGAAGGCGCAGCAACCAGGTTCCAGCGCCGAAGAAGGCAAAAGGCGAGGTTTCCGGCGCTATCTCCTTCTCTCCCCAGAGCTAGTCGCGCAAAGCAAGCCGCTAAGCCGGCGACCGGCAAGAGAGCTACAACGAAGCATGCCGAACGGAGAAAATAGCAGCAGCTCATCTGTTCACACCTTGTTTCTGCCATGTGCTTGAACGCCAAGACGTTCGCGCTTCTGTGAGATGAAAGACGTCCTTCTGCATATGTGGTTGCTCACACCGGTGCACTTGTTAGTGTATCCATTCAGTCCTGGGCTGCGGGGCATTCAGAAGTGGCTCTGTGGAGACGTCTGCATAGAGGCAGCTGTCAGAACACGCACACTCGATTGTTCACCAAAACATATGCAGACGCGTCCTTAGCCTGTAGATTTGGATGCACAGAGTTCCCTGTGTTCGCAAGAGACAAGGGAATCGCGTCTGTGCGCACAGAAGCAATAGCGGACCGTTTCCCTCGGAGTGAACGCGAAAGAGCCGTCTATATACTCGCAGACACGCGAACGTGCCTCAATGCGGTCACAGAGGCAGCAGCTTTTGCACAGATGCTCCTGGTGATTCTGGCACTTTCCAGGCACACTCCTGAAAGTCGCGCACACTGCTGTTCACTCGCTAAACGACCTCTTGGGAAACACGTCTGCGGTCGATGGACCGCTCAGATTGCTTCTCGTGTAACTGTGAACTGTGTCAGCGCAGGGAATCCGTCTCTGTTGAGCAGATGTCAATCCTGCCTCGCTTTTGCTTTGTTGCCTCTACCAAGATGATTTCCCGTTTCTCTCTTCACTGGAGCAGGCAGACACAGCCAACGCACATCAAGTGTCAAGAGACACGCTCTGCTGAGCTCAACGCTTGTGCAGATGCACATGTGCGACGAAGTCAACACACGTGCTTGTGGAGAGAAAGAAAGGGACTCCCAGGCGTGTGGAGCGACGGGGAGAAAGAGCGGGCGCTGAGGAACACAGTTTCAAACAGACTGTCTCCACACAAACAGGCACCTGTCTGCAGGTATCCTAGATCTTGATTCTTGAACTTGAGGAAACACGCGTCTGAGCAAAACTCCCAAACGCTTCCAGGAAAGACACAGGCTCTCCCACAAGCACACAAGTGTTTGCCCTCAGCTATAGATCAGGGACAAGCCTGTGAAGAGATGCCCTGCTATTCTTTCGCCTTATGGCATCATGTGTTTCGTTCCTCTTGGAGATCGATTGTTAAACGTCTTTCCTCGGGCGACACTGAAGCATTTGCCAGCGGAGGAGAAGTAGCACGGAGCAGCATTCAGTACTGCCTACGAGTGTCTTTGCTACCCTACTAGCGGAGCTCCAAGAACAGGCACACATCTTCAGGTACCTTCCAAATGTGGATTCCCCTGCAGCCCCGTAGGCGGGCGTGCAGTACGCCAACCGTCAACGGACGTTTTTCCCCTCAAGCCTGTCAGGACGTTGCTCGTCCGTCTTTCCCTCAATAGATGGGAGTAGGCGCGCTTGCGGATGTGTGCGTGTGTGTGGCCACGCGTTTGCTTAGGCTTCAGTGTGTGAAAAGGTAGGTGCTTTTCTCTAGCTGCGTGTGCGTGCACGTGGTGCTGGGTGCACATCCCTGGGTGCTCGTGGAAAGGTTTCTGCATGGTTTTCGCTGAGGAATCGTGTGTGTGCACATGGACAAAGAGAAGGCGCAGCAACCAGGTTCCAGCGCCGAAGAAGGCAAAAGGCGAGGTTTCCGGCGCTATCTCCTTCTCTCCCCAGAGCTAGTCGCGCAAAGCAAGCCGCTAAGCCGGCGACCGGCAAGAGAGCTACAACGAAGCATGCCGAACGGAGAAAATAGCAGCAGCTCATCTGTTCACACCTTGTTTCTGCCATGTGCTTGAACGCCAAGACGTTCGCGCTTCTGTGAGATGAAAGACGTCCTTCTGCATATGTGGTTGCTCACACCGGTGCACTTGTTAGTGTATCCATTCAGTCCTGGGCTGCGGGGCATTCAGAAGTGGCTCTGTGGAGACGTCTGCATAGAGGCAGCTGTCAGAACACGCACACTCGATTGTTCACCAAAACATATGCAGACGCGTCCTTAGCCTGTAGATTTGGATGCACAGAGTTCCCTGTGTTCGCAAGAGACAAGGGAATCGCGTCTGTGCGCACAGAAGCAATAGCGGACCGTTTCCCTCGGAGTGAACGCGAAAGAGCCGTCTATATACTCGCAGACACGCGAACGTGCCTCAATGCGGTCACAGAGGCAGCAGCTTTTGCACAGATGCTCCTGGTGATTCTGGCACTTTCCAGGCACACTCCTGAAAGTCGCGCACACTGCTGTTCACTCGCTAAACGACCTCTTGGGAAACACGTCTCCGGTCGACGGACCGCTCAGATTGCTTCTCGTGTAACTGTGAACTGTGTCAGCGCAGGGAATCCGTCTCTGTTGAGCAGATGTCAATCCTGCCTCGCTTTTGCTTTGTTGCCTCTACCAAGATGATTTCCCGTTTCTCTCTTCACTGGAGCAGGCAGACACAGCCAACGCACATCAAGTGTCAAGAGACACGCTCTGCTGAGCTCAACGCTTGTGCAGATGCACATGTGCGACGAAGTCAACACACGTGCTTGTGGAGAGAAAGAAAGGGACTCCCAGGCGTGTGGAGCGACGGGGAGAAAGAGCGGGCGCTGAGGAACACAGTTTCAAACAGACTGTCTCCACACAAACAGGCACCTGTCTGCAGGTATCCTAGATCTTGATTCTTGAACTTGAGGAAACACGCGTCTGAGCAAAACTCCCAAACGCTTCCAGGAAAGACACAGGCTCTCCCACAAGCACACAAGTGTTTGCCCTCAGCTATAGATCAGGGACAAGCCTGTGAAGAGATGCCCTGCTATTCTTTCGCCTTATGGCATCATGTGTTTCGTTCCTCTTGGAGATCGATTGTTAAACGTCTTTCCTCGGGCGACACTGAAGCATTTGCCAGCGGAGGAGAAGTAGCACGGAGCAGCATTCAGTACTGCCTACGAGTGTCTTTGCTACCCTACTAGCGGAGCTCCAAGAACAGGCACACATCTTCAGGTACCTTCCAAATGTGGATTCCCCTGCAGCCCCGTAGGCGGGCGTGCAGTACGCCAACCGTCAACGGACGTTTTTCCCCTCAAGCCTGTCAGGACGTTGCTCGTCCGTCTTTCCCTCAATAGATGGGAGTAGGCGCGCTTGCGGATGTGTGCGTGTGTGTGGCCACGCGTTTGCTTAGGCTTCAGTGTGTGAAAAGGTAGGTGCTTTTCTCTAGCTGCGTGTGCGTGCACGTGGTGCTGGGTGCACATCCCTGGGTGCTCGTGGAAAGGTTTCTGCATGGTTTTCGCTGAGGAATCGTGTGTGTGCACATGGACAAAGAGAAGGCGCAGCAACCAGGTTCCAGCGCCGAAGAAGGCAAAAGGCGAGGTTTCCGGCGCTATCTCCTTCTCTCCCCAGAGCTAGTCGCGCAAAGCAAGCCGCTAAGCCGGCGACCGGCAAGAGAGCTACAACGAAGCATGCCGAACGGAGAAAATAGCAGCAGCTCATCTGTTCACACCTTGTTTCTGCCATGTGCTTGAACGCCAAGACGTTCGCGCTTCTGTGAGATGAAAGACGTCCTTCTGCATATGTGGTTGCTCACACCGGTGCACTTGTTAGTGTATCCATTCAGTCCTGGGCTGCGGGGCATTCAGAAGTGGCTCTGTGGAGACGTCTGCATAGAGGCAGCTGTCAGAACACGCACACTCGATTGTTCACCAAAACATATGCAGACGCGTCCTTAGCCTGTAGATTTGGATGCACAGAGTTCCCTGTGTTCGCAAGAGACAAGGGAATCGCGTCTGTGCGCACAGAAGCAATAGCGGACCGTTTCCCTCGGAGTGAATGCGAAAGAGCCGTCTATATACTCGCAGACACGCGAACGTGCCTCAATGCGGTCACAGAGGCAGCAGCTTTTGCACAGATGCTCCTGGTGATTCTGGCACTTTCCAGGCACACTCCTGAAAGTCGCGCACACTGCTGTTCACTCGCTAAACGACCTCTTGGGAAACACGTCTCCGGTCGACGGACCACTCAGATTGCTTCTCGTGTAACTGTGAACTGTGTCAGCGCAGGGAATCCGTCTCTGTTGAGCAGATGTCGATCCTGCCTCGCTTTTGCTTTGTTGCCTCTACCAAGATGATTTCCCGTTTCTCTCTTCACTGGAGCAGGCAGACACAGCCAACGCACATCAAGTGTCAGGAGACACGCTCTGCTGAGCTCAACGCTTGTGCAGATGCACATGTGCGACGAAGTCAACACACGTGCTTGTGGAGAGAAAGAAAGGGACTCCCAGGCGTGTGGAGCGACGGGGAGAAAGAGCGGGCGCTGAGGAACACAGTTTCAAACAGACTGTCTCCACACAAACAGGCACCTGTCTGCAGGTATCCTAGATCTTGATTCTTGAACTTGAGGAAACACGCGTCTGAGCAAAACTCCCAAACGCTTCCAGGAAAGACACAGGCTCTCCCACAAGCACACAAGTGTTTGCCCTCAGCTATAGATCAGGGACAAGCCTGTGAAGAGATGCCCTGCTATTCTTTCGCCTTATGGCATCATGTGTTTCGTTCCTCTTGGAGATCGATTGTTAAACGTCTTTCCTAGGGCGACTGTGAAGCATTTGCCAGCGGAGGAGAAGTAGCACGGAGCAGCATTCAGTACTGCCTACGAGTGTCTTTGCTACCCTACTAGCGGAGCTCCAAGAACAGGCACACATCTTCAGGTACCTTCCAAATGTGGATTCCCCTGCAGCCCCGTAGGCGGGCGTGCAGTACGCCAACCGTCAACGGACGTTTTTCCCCTCAAGCCTGTCAGGACGTTGCTCGTCCGTCTTTCCCTCAATAGATGGGAGTAGGCGCGCTTGCGGATGTGTGTGTGTGTGTGGCCACGCGTTTGCTTAGGCATCAGTGTGTGAAAAGGTAGGTGCTTTTCTCTAGCTGCGTGTGCGTGCACGTGGTGCTGGGTGCACATCCCTGGGTGCTCGTGGAAAGGTTTCTGCATGGTTTTCGCTGAGGAATCGTGTGTGTGCACATGGACAAAGAGAAGGCGCAGCAACCAGGTTCCAGCGCCGAAGAAGGCAAAAGGCGAGGTTTCCGGCGCTATCTCCTTCTCTCCCCAGAGCTAGTCGCGCAAAGCAAGCCGCTAAGCCGGCGACCGGCAAGAGAGCTACAACGAAGCATGCCGAACGGAGAAAATAGCAGCAGCTCATCTGTTCACACCTTGTTTCTGCCATGTGCTTGAACGCCAAGACGTTCGCGCTTCTGTGAGATGAAAGACGTCCTTCTGCATATGTGGTTGCTCACACCGGTGCACTTGTTAGTGTATCCATTCAGTCCTGGGCTGCGGGGCATTCAGAAGTGGCTCTGTGGAGACGTCTGCATAGAGGCAGCTGTCAGAACACGCACACTCGATTGTTCACCAAAACATATGCAGACGCGTCCTTAGCCTGTAGATTTGGATGCACAGAGTTCCCTGTGTTCGCAAGAGACAAGGGAATCGCGTCTGTGCGCACAGAAGCAATAGCGGACCGTTTCCCTCGGAGTGAACGCGAAAGAGCCGTCTATATACTCGCAGACACGCGAACGTGCCTCAATGCGGTCACAGAGGCAGCAGCTTTTGCACAGATGCTCCTGGTGATTCTGGCACTTTCCAGGCACACTCCTGAAAGTCGCGCACACTGCTGTTCACTCGCTAAACGACCTCTTGGGAAACACGTCTCCGGTCGACGGACCGCTCAGATTGCTTCTCGTGTAACTGTGAACTGTGTCAGCGCAGGGAATCCGTCTCTGTTGAGCAGATGTCAATCCTGCCTCGCTTTTGCTTTGTTGCCTCTACCAAGATGATTTCCCGTTTCTCTCTTCACTGGAGCACGCAGACACAGCCAACGCACATCAAGTGTCAAGAGACACGCTCTGCTGAGCTCAACGCTTGTGCAGATGCACATGTGCGACGAAGTCAACACACGTGCTTGTGGAGAGAAAGAAAGGGACTCCCAGGCGTGTGGAGCGACGGGGAGAAAGAGCGGGCGCTGAGGAACACAGTTTCAAACAGACTGTCTCCACACAAACAGGCACCTGTCTGCAGGTATCCTAGATCTTGATTCTTGAACTTGAGGAAACACGCGTCTGAGCAAAACTCCCAAACGCTTCCAGGAAAGACACAGGCTCTCCCGCAAGCACACAAGTGTTTGCCCTCAGCTATAGATCAGGGACAAGCCTGTGAAGAGATGCCCTGCTATTCTTTCGCCTTATGGCATCATGTGTTTCGTTCCTCTTGGAGATCGATTGTTAAACGTCTTTCCTAGGGCGACTGTGAAGCATTTGCCAGCGGAGGAGAAGTAGCACGGAGCAGCATTCAGTACTGCCTACGAGTGTCTTTGCTACCCTACTAGCGGAGCTCCAAGAACAGGCACACATCTTCAGGTACCTTCCAAATGTGGATTCCCCTGCAGCCCCGTAGGCGGGCGTGCAGTACGCCAACCGTCAACGGACGTTTTTCCCCTCAAGCCTGTCAGGACGTTGCTCGTCCGTCTTTCCCTCAATAGATGGGAGTAGGCGCGCTTGCGGATGTGTGCGTGTGTGTGGCCACGCGTTTGCTTAGGCATCAGTGTGTGAAAAGGTAGGTGCTTTTCTCTAGCTGCGTGTGCGTGCACGTGGTGCTGGGTGCACATCCCTGGGTGCTCGTGGAAAGGTTTCTGCATGGTTTTCGCTGAGGAATCGTGTGTGTGCACATGGACAAAGAGAAGGCGCAGCAACCAGGTTCCAGCGCCGAAGAAGGCAAAAGGCGAGGTTTCCGGCGCTATCTCCTTCTCTCCCCAGAGCTAGTCGCGCAAAGCAAGCCGCTAAGCCGGCGACCGGCAAGAGAGCTACAACGAAGCATGCCGAACGGAGAAAATAGCAGCAGCTCATCTGTTCACACCTTGTTTCTGCCATGTGCTTGAACGCCAAGACGTTCGCGCTTCTGTGAGATGAAAGACGTCCTTCTGCATATGTGGTTGCTCACACCGGTGCACTTGTTAGTGTATCCATTCAGTCCTGGGCTGCGGGGCATTCAGAAGTGGCTCTGTGGAGACGTCTGCATAGAGGCAGCTGTCAGAACACGCACACTCGATTGTTCACCAAAACATATGCAGACGCGTCCTTAGCCTGTAGATTTGGATGCACAGAGTTCCCTGTGTTCGCAAGAGACAAGGGAATCGCGTCTGTGCGCACAGAAGCAATAGCGGACCGTTTCCCTCGGAGTGAACGCGAAAGAGCCGTCTATATACTCGCAGACACGCGAACGTGCCTCAATGCGGTCACAGAGGCAGCAGCTTTTGCACAGATGCTCCTGGTGATTCTGGCACTTTCCAGGCACACTCCTGAAAGTCGCGCACACTGCTGTTCACTCGCTAAACGACCTCTTGGGAAACACGTCTCCGGTCGACGGACCGCTCAGATTGCTTCTCGTGTAACTGTGAACTGTGTCAGCGCAGGGAATCCGTCTCTGTTGAGCAGATGTCAATCCTGCCTCGCTTTTGCTTTGTTGCCTCTACCAAGATGATTTCCCGTTTCTCTCTTCACTGGAGCAGGCAGACACAGCCAACGCACATCAAGTGTCAAGAGACACGCTCTGCTGAGCTCAACGCTTGTGCAGATGCACATGTGCGACGAAGTCAACACACGTGCTTGTGGAGAGAAAGAAAGGGACTCCCAGGCGTGTGGAGCGACGGGGAGAAAGAGCGGGCGCTGAGGAACACAGTTTCAAACAGACTGTCTCCACACAAACAGGCACCTGTCTGCAGGTATCCTAGATCTTGATTCTTGAACTTGAGGAAACACGCGTCTGAGCAAAACTCCCAAACGCTTCCAGGAAAGACACAGGCTCTCCCACAAGCACACAAGTGTTTGCCCTCAGCTATAGATCAGCGACAAGCCTGTGAAGAGATGCCCTGCTATTCTTTCGCCTTATGGCATCATGTGTTTCGTTCCTCTTGGAGATCGATTGTTAAACGTCTTTCCTCGGGCGACTGTGAAGCATTTGCCAGCGGAGGAGAAGTAGCACGGAGCAGCATTCAGTACTGCCTACGAGTGTCTTTGCTACCCTACTAGCGGAGCTCCAAGAACAGGCACACATCTTCAGGTACCTTCCAAATGTGGATTCCCCTGCAGCCCCGTAGGCGGGCGTGCAGTACGCCAACCGTCAACGGACGTTTTTCCCCTCAAGCCTGTCAGGACGTTGCTCGTCCGTCTTTCCCTCAATAGATGGGAGTAGGCGCGCTTGCGGATGTGTGCGTGTGTGTGGCCACGCGTTTGCTTAGGCATCAGTGTGTGAAAAGGTAGGTGCTTTTCTCTAGCTGCGTGTGCGTGCACGTGGTGCTGGGTGCACATCCCTGGGTGCTCGTGGAAAGGTTTCTGCATGGTTTTCGCTGAGGAATCGTGTGTGTGCACATGGACAAAGAGAAGGCGCAGCAACCAGGTTCCAGCGCCGAAGAAGGCAAAAGGCGAGGTTTCCGGCGCTATCTCCTTCTCTCCCCAGAGCTAGTCGCGCAAAGCAAGCCGCTAAGCCGGCGACCGGCAAGAGAGCTACAACGAAGCATGCCGAACGGAGAAAATAGCAGCAGCTCATCTGTTCACACCTTGTTTCTGCCATGTGCTTGAACGCCAAGACGTTCGCGCTTCTGTGAGATGAAAGACGTCCTTCTGCATATGTGGTTGCTCACACCGGTGCACTTGTTAGTGTATCCATTCAGTCCTGGGCTGCGGGGCATTCAGAAGTGGCTCTGTGGAGACGTCTGCATAGAGGCAGCTGTCAGAACACGCACACTCGATTGTTCACCAAAACATATGCAGACGCGTCCTTAGCCTGTAGATTTGGATGCACAGAGTTCCCTGTGTTCGCAAGAGACAAGGGAATCGCGTCTGTGCGCACAGAAGCAATAGCGGACCGTTTCCCTCGGAGTGAACGCGAAAGAGCCGTCTATATACTCGCAGACACGCGAACGTGCCTCAATGCGGTCACAGAGGCAGCAGCTTTTGCACAGATGCTCCTGGTGATTCTGGCACTTTCCAGGCACACTCCTGAAAGTCGCGCACACTGCTGTTCACTCGCTAAACGACCTCTTGGGAAACACGTCTCCGGTCGACGGACCGCTCAGATTGCTTCTCGTGTAACTGTGAACTGTGTCAGCGCAGGGAATCCGTCTCTGTTGAGCAGATGTCGATCCTGCCTCGCTTTTGCTTTGTTGCCTCTACCAAGATGATTTCCCGTTTCTCTCTTCACTGGAGCAGGCAGACACAGCCAACGCACATCAAGTGTCAAGAGACACGCTCTGCTGAGCTCAACGCTTGTGCAGATGCACATGTGCGACGAAGTCAACACACGTGCTTGTGGAGAGAAAGAAAGGGACTCCCAGGCGTGTGGAGCGACGGGGAGAAAGAGCGGGCGCTGAGGAACACAGTTTCAAACAGACTGTCTCCACACAAACAGGCACCTGTCTGCAGGTATCCTAGATCTTGATTCTTGAACTTGAGGAAACACGCGTCTGAGCAAAACTCCCAAACGCTTCCAGGAAAGACACAGGCTCTCCCACAAGCACACAAGTGTTTGCCCTCAGCTATAGATCAGGGACAAGCCTGTGAAGAGATGCCCTGCTATTCTTTCGCCTTATGGCATCATGTGTTTCGTTCCTCTTGGAGATCGATTGTTAAACGTCTTTCCTCGGGCGACACTGAAGCATTTGCCAGCGGAGGAGAAGTAGCACGGAGCAGCATTCAGTACTGCCTACGAGTGTCTTTGCTACCCTACTAGCGGAGCTCCAAGAACAGGCACACATCTTCAGGTACCTTCCAAATGTGGATTCCCCTGCAGCCCCGTAGGCGGGCGTGCAGTACGCCAACCGTCAACGGACGTTTTTCCCCTCAAGCCTGTCAGGACGTTGCTCGTCCGTCTTTCCCTCAATAGATGGGAGTAGGCGCGCTTGCGGATGTGTGCGTGTGTGTGGCCACGCGTTTGCTTAGGCATCAGTGTGTGAAAAGGTAGGTGCTTTTCTCTAGCTGCGTGTGCGTGCACGTGGTGCTGGGTGCACATCCCTGGGTGCTCGTGGAAAGGTTTCTGCATGGTTTTCGCTGAGGAATCGTGTGTGTGCACATGGACAAAGAGAAGGCGCAGCAACCAGGTTCCAGCGCCGAAGAAGGCAAAAGGCGAGGTTTCCGGCGCTATCTCCTTCTCTCCCCAGAGCTAGTCGCGCAAAGCAAGCCGCTAAGCCGGCGACCGGCAAGAGAGCTACAACGAAGCATGCCGAACGGAGAAAATAGCAGCAGCTCATCTGTTCACACCTTGTTTCTGCCATGTGCTTGAACGCCAAGACGTTCGCGCTTCTGTGAGATGAAAGACGTCCTTCTGCATATGTGGTTGCTCACACCGGTGCACTTGTTAGTGTATCCATTCAGTCCTGGGCTGCGGGGCATTCAGAAGTGGCTCTGTGGAGACGTCTGCATAGAGGCAGCTGTCAGAACACGCACACTCGATTGTTCACCAAAACATATGCAGACGCGTCCTTAGCCTGTAGATTTGGATGCACAGAGTTCCCTGTGTTCGCAAGAGACAAGGGAATCGCGTCTGTGCGCACAGAAGCAATAGCGGACCGTTTCCCTCGGAGTGAACGCGAAAGAGCCGTCTATATACTCGCAGACACGCGAACGTGCCTCAATGCGGTCACAGAGGCAGCAGCTTTTGCACAGATGCTCCTGGTGATTCTGGCACTTTCCAGGCACACTCCTGAAAGTCGCGCACACTGCTGTTCACTCGCTAAACGACCTCTTGGGAAACACGTCTCCGGTCGACGGACCGCTCAGATTGCTTCTCGTGTAACTGTGAACTGTGTCAGCGCAGGGAATCCGTCTCTGTTGAGCAGATGTCAATCCTGCCTCGCTTTTGCTTTGTTGCCTCTACCAAGATGATTTCCCGTTTCTCTCTTCACTGGAGCAGGCAGACACAGCCAACGCACATCAAGTGTCAAGAGACACGCTCTGCTGAGCTCAACGCTTGTGCAGATGCACATGTGCGACGAAGTCAACACACGTGCTTGTGGAGAGAAAGAAAGGGACTCCCAGGCGTGTGGAGCGACGGGGAGAAAGAGCGGGCGCTGAGGAACACAGTTTCAAACAGACTGTCTCCACACAAACAGGCACCTGTCTGCAGGTATCCTAGATCTTGATTCTTGAACTTGAGGAAACACGCGTCTGAGCAAAACTCCCAAACGCTTCCAGGAAAGACACAGGCTCTCCCGCAAGCACACAAGTGTTTGCCCTCAGCTATAGATCAGGGACAAGCCTGTGAAGAGATGCCCTGCTATTCTTTCGCCTTATGGCATCATGTGTTTCGTTCCTCTTGGAGATCGATTGTTAAACGTCTTTCCTCGGGCGACTGTGAAGCATTTGCCAGCGGAGGAGAAGTAGCACGGAGCAGCATTCAGTACTGCCTACGAGTGTCTTTGCTACCCTACTAGCGGAGCTCCAAGAACAGGCACACATCTTCAGGTACCTTCCAAATGTGGATTCCCCTGCAGCCCCGTAGGCGGGCGTGCAGTACGCCAACCGTCAACGGACGTTTTTCCCCTCAAGCCTGTCAGGACGTTGCTCGTCCGTCTTTCCCTCAATAGATGGGAGTAGGCGCGCTTGCGGATGTGTGCGTGTGTGTGGCCACGCGTTTGCTTAGGCATCAGTGTGTGAAAAGGTAGGTGCTTTTCTCTAGCTGCGTGTGCGTGCACGTGGTGCTGGGTGCACATCCCTGGGTGCTCGTGGAAAGGTTTCTGCATGGTTTTCGCTGAGGAATCGTGTGTGTGCACATGGACAAAGAGAAGGCGCAGCAACCAGGTTCCAGCGCCGAAGAAGGCAAAAGGCGAGGTTTCCGGCGCTATCTCCTTCTCTCCCCAGAGCTAGTCGCGCAAAGCAAGCCGCTAAGCCGGCGACCGGCAAGAGAGCTACAACGAAGCATGCCGAACGGAGAAAATAGCAGCAGCTCATCTGTTCACACCTTGTTTCTGCCATGTGCTTGAACGCCAAGACGTTCGCGCTTCTGTGAGATGAAAGACGTCCTTCTGCATATGTGGTTGCTCACACCGGTGCACTTGTTAGTGTATCCATTCAGTCCTGGGCTGCGGGGCATTCAGAAGTGGCTCTGTGGAGACGTCTGCATAGAGGCAGCTGTCAGAACACGCACACTCGATTGTTCACCAAAACATATGCAGACGCGTCCTTAGCCTGTAGATTTGGATGCACAGAGTTCCCTGTGTTCGCAAGAGACAAGGGAATCGCGTCTGTGCGCACAGAAGCAATAGCGGACCGTTTCCCTCGGAGTGAACGCGAAAGAGCCGTCTATATACTCGCAGACACGCGAACGTGCCTCAATGCGGTCACAGAGGCAGCAGCTTTTGCACAGATGCTCCTGGTGATTCTGGCACTTTCCAGGCACACTCCTGAAAGTCGCGCACACTGCTGTTCACTCGCTAAACGACCTCTTGGGAAACACGTCTCCGGTCGACGGACCGCTCAGATTGCTTCTCGTGTAACTGTGAACTGTGTCAGCGCAGGGAATCCGTCTCTGTTGAGCAGATGTCAATCCTGCCTCGCTTTTGCTTTGTTGCCTCTACCAAGATGATTTCCCGTTTCTCTCTTCACTGGAGCAGGCAGACACAGCCAACGCACATCAAGTGTCAAGAGACACGCTCTGCTGAGCTCAACGCTTGTGCAGATGCACATGTGCGACGAAGTCAACACACGTGCTTGTGGAGAGAAAGAAAGGGACTCCCAGGCGTGTGGAGCGACGGGGAGAAAGAGCGGGCGCTGAGGAACACAGTTTCAAACAGACTGTCTCCACACAAACAGGCACCTGTCTGCAGGTATCCTAGATCTTGATTCTTGAACTTGAGGAAACACGCGTCTGAGCAAAACTCCCAAACGCTTCCAGGAAAGACACAGGCTCTCCCGCAAGCACACAAGTGTTTGCCCTCAGCTATAGATCAGGGACAAGCCTGTGAAGAGATGCCCTGCTATTCTTTCGCCTTATGGCATCATGTGTTTCGTTCCTCTTGGAGATCGATTGTTAAACGTCTTTCCTCGGGCGACTGTGAAGCATTTGCCAGCGGAGGAGAAGTAGCACGGAGCAGCATTCAGTACTGCCTACGAGTGTCTTTGCTACCCTACTAGCGGAGCTCCAAGAACAGGCACACATCTTCAGGTACCTTCCAAATGTGGATTCCCCTGCAGCCCCGTAGGCGGGCGTGCAGTACGCCAACCGTCAACGGACGTTTTTCCCCTCAAGCCTGTCAGGACGTTGCTCGTCCGTCTTTCCCTCAATAGATGGGAGTAGGCGCGCTTGCGGATGTGTGCGTGTGTGTGGCCACGCGTTTGCTTAGGCATCAGTGTGTGAAAAGGTAGGTGCTTTTCTCTAGCTGCGTGTGCGTGCACGTGGTGCTGGGTGCACATCCCTGGGTGCTCGTGGAAAGGTTTCTGCATGGTTTTCGCTGAGGAATCGTGTGTGTGCACATGGACAAAGAGAAGGCGCAGCAACCAGGTTCCAGCGCCGAAGAAGGCAAAAGGCGAGGTTTCCGGCGCTATCTCCTTCTCTCCCCAGAGCTAGTCGCGCAAAGCAAGCCGCTAAGCCGGCGACCGGCAAGAGAGCTACAACGAAGCATGCCGAACGGAGAAAATAGCAGCAGCTCATCTGTTCACACCTTGTTTCTGCCATGTGCTTGAACGCCAAGACGTTCGCGCTTCTGTGAGATGAAAGACGTCCTTCTGCATATGTGGTTGCTCACACCGGTGCACTTGTTAGTGTATCCATTCAGTCCTGGGCTGCGGGGCATTCAGAAGTGGCTCTGTGGAGACGTCTGCATAGAGGCAGCTGTCAGAACACGCACACTCGATTGTTCACCAAAACATATGCAGACGCGTCCTTAGCCTGTAGATTTGGATGCACAGAGTTCCCTGTGTTCGCAAGAGACAAGGGAATCGCGTCTGTGCGCACAGAAGCAATAGCGGACCGTTTCCCTCGGAGTGAACGCGAAAGAGCCGTCTATATACTCGCAGACACGCGAACGTGCCTCAATGCGGTCACAGAGGCAGCAGCTTTTGCACAGATGCTCCTGGTGATTCTGGCACTTTCCAGGCACACTCCTGAAAGTCGCGCACACTGCTGTTCACTCGCTAAACGACCTCTTGGGAAACACGTCTCCGGTCGACGGACCGCTCAGATTGCTTCTCGTGTAACTGTGAACTGTGTCAGCGCAGGGAATCCGTCTCTGTTGAGCAGATGTCAATCCTGCCTCGCTTTTGCTTTGTTGCCTCTACCAAGATGATTTCCCGTTTCTCTCTTCACTGGAGCAGGCAGACACAGCCAACGCACATCAAGTGTCAAGAGACACGCTCTGCTGAGCTCAACGCTTGTGCAGATGCACATGTGCGACGAAGTCAACACACGTGCTTGTGGAGAGAAAGAAAGGGACTCCCAGGCGTGTGGAGCGACGGGGAGAAAGAGCGGGCGCTGAGGAACACAGTTTCAAACAGACTGTCTCCACACAAACAGGCACCTGTCTGCAGGTATCCTAGATCTTGATTCTTGAACTTGAGGAAACACGCGTCTGAGCAAAACTCCCAAACGCTTCCAGGAAAGACACAGGCTCTCCCACAAGCACACAAGTGTTTGCCCTCAGCTATAGATCAGGGACAAGCCTGTGAAGAGATTCCCTGCTATTCTTTCGCCTTATGGCATCATGTGTTTCGTTCCTCTTGGAGATCGATTGTTAAACGTCTTTCCTCGGGCGACTGTGAAGCATTTGCCAGCGGAGGAGAAGTAGCACGGAGCAGCATTCAGTACTGCCTACGAGTGTCTTTGCTACCCTACTAGCGGAGCTCCAAGAACAGGCACACATCTTCAGGTACCTTCCAAATGTGGATTCCCCTGCAGCCCCGTAGGCGGGCGTGCAGTACGCCAACCGTCAACGGACGTTTTTCCCCTCAAGCCTGTCAGGACGTTGCTCGTCCGTCTTTCCCTCAATAGATGGGAGTAGGCGCGCTTGCGGATGTGTGCGTGTGTGTGGCCACGCGTTTGCTTAGGCATCAGTGTGTGAAAAGGTAGGTGCTTTTCTCTAGCTGCGTGTGCGTGCACGTGGTGCTGGGTGCACATCCCTGGGTGCTCGTGGAAAGGTTTCTGCATGGTTTTCGCTGAGGAATCGTGTGTGTGCACATGGACAAAGAGAAGGCGCAGCAACCAGGTTCCAGCGCCGAAGAAGGCAAAAGGCGAGGTTTCCGGCGCTATCTCCTTCTCTCCCCAGAGCTAGTCGCGCAAAGCAAGCCGCTAAGCCGGCGACCGGCAAGAGAGCTACAACGAAGCATGCCGAACGGAGAAAATAGCAGCAGCTCATCTGTTCACACCTTGTTTCTGCCATGTGCTTGAACGCCAAGACGTTCGCGCTTCTGTGAGATGAAAGACGTCCTTCTGCATATGTGGTTGCTCACACCGGTGCACTTGTTAGTGTATCCATTCAGTCCTGGGCTGCGGGGCATTCAAAAGTGGCTCTGTGGAGACGTCTGCATAGAGGCAGCTGTCAGAACACGCACACTCGATTGTTCACCAAAACATATGCAGACGCGTCCTTAGCCTGTAGATTTGGATGCACAGAGTTCCCTGTGTTCGCAAGAGACAAGGGAATCGCGTCTGTGCGCACAGAAGCAATAGCGGACCGTTTCCCTCGGAGTGAACGCGAAAGAGCCGTCTATATACTCGCAGACACGCGAACGTGCCTCAATGCGGTCACAGAGGCAGCAGCTTTTGCACAGATGCTCCTGGTGATTCTGGCACTTTCCAGGCACACTCCTGAAAGTCGCGCACACTGCTGTTCACTCGCTAAACGACCTCTTGGGAAACACGTCTCCGGTCGACGGACCGCTCAGATTGCTTCTCGTGTAACTGTGAACTGTGTCAGCGCAGGGAATCCGTCTCTGTTGAGCAGATGTCAATCCTGCCTCGCTTTTGCTTTGTTGCCTCTACCAAGATGATTTCCCGTTTCTCTCTTCACTGGAGCACGCAGACACAGCCAACGCACATCAAGTGTCAAGAGACACGCTCTGCTGAGCTCAACGCTTGTGCAGATGCACATGTGCGACGAAGTCAACACACGTGCTTGTGGAGAGAAAGAAAGGGACTCCCAGGCGTGTGGAGCGACGGGGAGAAAGAGCGGGCGCTGAGGAACACAGTTTCAAACAGACTGTCTCCACACAAACAGGCACCTGTCTGCAGGTATCCTAGATCTTGATTCTTGAACTTGAGGAAACACGCGTCTGAGCAAAACTCCCAAACGCTTCCAGGAAAGACACAGGCTCTCCCACAAGCACACAAGTGTTTGCCCTCAGCTATAGATCAGGGACAAGCCTGTGAAGAGATTCCCTGCTATTCTTTCGCCTTATGGCATCATGTGTTTCGTTCCTCTTGGAGATCGATTGTTAAACGTCTTTCCTAGGGCGACTGTGAAGCATTTGCCAGCGGAGGAGAAGTAGCACGGAGCAGCATTCAGTACTGCCTACGAGTGTCTTTGCTACCCTACTAGCGGAGCTCCAAGAACAGGCACACATCTTCAGGTACCTTCCAAATGTGGATTCCCCTGCAGCCCCGTAGGCGGGCGTGCAGTACGCCAACCGTCAACGGACGTTTTTCCCCTCAAGCCTGTCAGGACGTTGCTCGTCCGTCTTTCCCTCAATAGATGGGAGTAGGCGCGCTTGCGGATGTGTGCGTGTGTGTGGCCACGCGTTTGCTTAGGCATCAGTGTGTGAAAAGGTAGGTGCTTTTCTCTAGCTGCGTGTGCGTGCACGTGGTGCTGGGTGCACATCCCTGGGTGCTCGTGGAAAGGTTTCTGCATGGTTTTCGCTGAGGAATCGTGTGTGTGCACATGGACAAAGAGAAGGCGCAGCAACCAGGTTCCAGCGCCGAAGAAGGCAAAAGGCGAGGTTTCCGGCGCTATCTCCTTCTCTCCCCAGAGCTAGTCGCGCAAAGCAAGCCGCTAAGCCGGCGACCGGCAAGAGAGCTACAACGAAGCATGCCGAACGGAGAAAATAGCAGCAGCTCATCTGTTCACACCTTGTTTCTGCCATGTGCTTGAACGCCAAGACGTTCGCGCTTCTGTGAGATGAAAGACGTCCTTCTGCATATGTGGTTGCTCACACCGGTGCACTTGTTAGTGTATCCATTCAGTCCTGGGCTGCGGGGCATTCAGAAGTGGCTCTGTGGAGACGTCTGCATAGAGGCAGCTGTCAGAACACGCACACTCGATTGTTCACCAAAACATATGCAGACGCGTCCTTAGCCTGTAGATTTGGATGCACAGAGTTCCCTGTGTTCGCAAGAGACAAGGGAATCGCGTCTGTGCGCACAGAAGCAATAGCGGACCGTTTCCCTCGGAGTGAACGCGAAAGAGCCGTCTATATACTCGCAGACACGCGAACGTGCCTCAATGTGGTCACAGAGGCAGCAGCTTTTGCACAGATGCTCCTGGTGATTCTGGCACTTTCCAGGCACACTCCTGAAAGTCGCGCACACTGCTGTTCACTCGCTAAACGACCTCTTGGGAAACACGTCTCCGGTCGACGGACCGCTCAGATTGCTTCTCGTGTAACTGTGAACTGTGTCAGCGCAGGGAATCCGTCTCTGTTGAGCAGATGTCAATCCTGCCTCGCTTTTGCTTTGTTGCCTCTACCAAGATGATTTCCCGTTTCTCTCTTCACTGGAGCAGGCAGACACAGCCAACGCACATCAAGTGTCAAGAGACACGCTCTGCTGAGCTCAACGCTTGTGCAGATGCACATGTGCGACGAAGTCAACACACGTGCTTGTGGAGAGAAAGAAAGGGACTCCCAGGCGTGTGGAGCGACGGGGAGAAAGAGCGGGCGCTGAGGAACACAGTTTCAAACAGACTGTCTCCACACAAACAGGCACCTGTCTGCAGGTATCCTAGATCTTGATTCTTGAACTTGAGGAAACACGCGTCTGAGCAAAACTCCCAAACGCTTCCAGGAAAGACACAGGCTCTCCCACAAGCACACAAGTGTTTGCCCTCAGCTATAGATCAGGGACAAGCCTGTGAAGAGATGCCCTGCTATTCTTTCGCCTTATGGCATCATGTGTTTCGTTCCTCTTGGAGATCGATTGTTAAACGTCTTTCCTCGGGCGACTGTGAAGCATTTGCCAGCGGAGGAGAAGTAGCACGGAGCAGCATTCAGTACTGCCTACGAGTGTCTTTGCTACCCTACTAGCGGAGCTCCAAGAACAGGCACACATCTTCAGGTACCTTCCAAATGTGGATTCCCCTGCAGCCCCGTAGGCGGGCGTGCAGTACGCCAACCGTCAACGGACGTTTTTCCCCTCAAGCCTGTCAGGACGTTGCTCGTCCGTCTTTCCCTCAATAGATGGGAGTAGGCGCGCTTGCGGATGTGTGCGTGTGTGTGGCCACGCGTTTGCTTAGGCATCAGTGTGTGAAAAGGTAGGTGCTTTTCTCTAGCTGCGTGTGCGTGCACGTGGTGCTGGGTGCACATCCCTGGGTGCTCGTGGAAAGGTTTCTGCATGGTTTTCGCTGAGGAATCGTGTGTGTGCACATGGACAAAGAGAAGGCGCAGCAACCAGGTTCCAGCGCCGAAGAAGGCAAAAGGCGAGGTTTCCGGCGCTATCTCCTTCTCTCCCCAGAGCTAGTCGCGCAAAGCAAGCCGCTAAGCCGGCGACCGGCAAGAGAGCTACAACGAAGCATGCCGAACGGAGAAAATAGCAGCAGCTCATCTGTTCACACCTTGTTTCTGCCATGTGCTTGAACGCCAAGACGTTCGCGCTTCTGTGAGATGAAAGACGTCCTTCTGCATATGTGGTTGCTCACACCGGTGCACTTGTTAGTGTATCCATTCAGTCCTGGGCTGCGGGGCATTCAGAAGTGGCTCTGTGGAGACGTCTGCATAGAGGCAGCTGTCAGAACACGCACACTCGATTGTTCACCAAAACATATGCAGACGCGTCCTTAGCCTGTAGATTTGGATGCACAGAGTTCCCTGTGTTCGCAAGAGACAAGGGAATCGCGTCTGTGCGCACAGAAGCAATAGCGGACCGTTTCCCTCGGAGTGAACGCGAAAGAGCCGTCTATATACTCGCAGACACGCGAACGTGCCTCAATGCGGTCACAGAGGCAGCAGCTTTTGCACAGATGCTCCTGGTGATTCTGGCACTTTCCAGGCACACTCCTGAAAGTCGCGCACACTGCTGTTCACTCGCTAAACGACCTCTTGGGAAACACGTCTCCGGTCGACGGACCGCTCAGATTGCTTCTCGTGTAACTGTGAACTGTGTCAGCGCAGGGAATCCGTCTCTGTTGAGCAGATGTCGATCCTGCCTCGCTTTTGCTTTGTTGCCTCTACCAAGATGATTTCCCGTTTCTCTCTTCACTGGAGCAGGCAGACACAGCCAACGCACATCAAGTGTCAAGAGACACGCTCTGCTGAGCTCAACGCTTGTGCAGATACACATGTGCGACGAAGTCAACACACGTGCTTGTGGAGAGAAAGAAAGGGACTCCCAGGCGTGTGGAGCGACGGGGAGAAAGAGCGGGCGCTGAGGAACACAGTTTCAAACAGACTGTCTCCACACAAACAGGCACCTGTCTGCAGGTATCCTAGATCTTGATTCTTGAACTTGAGGAAACACGCGTCTGAGCAAAACTCCCAAACGCTTCCAGGAAAGACACAGGCTCTCCCACAAGCACACAAGTGTTTGCCCTCAGCTATAGATCAGGGACAAGCCTGTGAAGAGATGCCCTGCTATTCTTTCGCCTTATGGCATCATGTGTTTCGTTCCTCTTGGAGATCGATTGTTAAACGTCTTTCCTCGGGCGACACTGAAGCATTTGCCAGCGGAGGAGAAGTAGCACGGAGCAGCATTCAGTACTGCCTACGAGTGTCTTTGCTACCCTACTAGCGGAGCTCCAAGAACAGGCACACATCTTCAGGTACCTTCCAAATGTGGATTCCCCTGCAGCCCCGTAGGCGGGCGTGCAGTACGCCAACCGTCAACGGACGTTTTTCCCCTCAAGCCTGTCAGGACGTTGCTCGTCCGTCTTTCCCTCAATAGATGGGAGTAGGCGCGCTTGCGGATGTGTGCGTGTGTGTGGCCACGCGTTTGCTTAGGCATCAGTGTGTGAAAAGGTAGGTGCTTTTCTCTAGCTGCGTGTGCGTGCACGTGGTGCTGGGTGCACATCCCTGGGTGCTCGTGGAAAGGTTTCTGCATGGTTTTCGCTGAGGAATCGTGTGTGTGCACATGGACAAAGAGAAGGCGCAGCAACCAGGTTCCAGCGCCGAAGAAGGCAAAAGGCGAGGTTTCCGGCGCTATCTCCTTCTCTCCCCAGAGCTAGTCGCGCAAAGCAAGCCGCTAAGCCGGCGACCGGCAAGAGAGCTACAACGAAGCATGCCGAACGGAGAAAATAGCAGCAGCTCATCTGTTCACACCTTGTTTCTGCCATGTGCTTGAACGCCAAGACGTTCGCGCTTCTGTGAGATGAAAGACGTCCTTCTGCATATGTGGTTGCTCACACCGGTGCACTTGTTAGTGTATCCATTCAGTCCTGGGCTGCGGGGCATTCAAAAGTGGCTCTGTGGAGACGTCTGCATAGAGGCAGCTGTCAGAACACGCACACTCGATTGTTCACCAAAACATATGCAGACGCGTCCTTAGCCTGTAGATTTGGATGCACAGAGTTCCCTGTGTTCGCAAGAGACAAGGGAATCGCGTCTGTGCGCACAGAAGCAATAGCGGACCGTTTCCCTCGGAGTGAACGCGAAAGAGCCGTCTATATACTCGCAGACACGCGAACGTGCCTCAATGCGGTCACAGAGGCAGCAGCTTTTGCACAGATGCTCCTGGTGATTCTGGCACTTTCCAGGCACACTCCTGAAAGTCGCGCACACTGCTGTTCACTCGCTAAACGACCTCTTGGGAAACACGTCTCCGGTCGACGGACCGCTCAGATTGCTTCTCGTGTAACTGTGAACTGTGTCAGCGCAGGGAATCCGTCTCTGTTGAGCAGATGTCAATCCTGCCTCGCTTTTGCTTTGTTGCCTCTACCAAGATGATTTCCCGTTTCTCTCTTCACTGGAGCAGGCAGACACAGCCAACGCACATCAAGTGTCAAGAGACACGCTCTGCTGAGCTCAACGCTTGTGCAGATGCACATGTGCGACGAAGTCAACACACGTGCTTGTGGAGAGAAAGAAAGGGACTCCCAGGCGTGTGGAGCGACGGGGAGAAAGAGCGGGCGCTGAGGAACACAGTTTCAAACAGACTGTCTCCACACAAACAGGCACCTGTCTGCAGGTATCCTAGATCTTGATTCTTGAACTTGAGGAAACACGCGTCTGAGCAAAACTCCCAAACGCTTCCAGGAAAGACACAGGCTCTCCCGCAAGCACACAAGTGTTTGCCCTCAGCTATAGATCAGGGACAAGCCTGTGAAGAGATGCCCTGCTATTCTTTCGCCTTATGGCATCATGTGTTTCGTTCCTCTTGGAGATCGATTGTTAAACGTCTTTCCTCGGGCGACTGTGAAGCATTTGCCAGCGGAGGAGAAGTAGCACGGAGCAGCATTCAGTACTGCCTACGAGTGTCTTTGCTACCCTACTAGCGGAGCTCCAAGAACAGGCACACATCTTCAGGTACCTTCCAAATGTGGATTCCCCTGCAGCCCCGTAGGCGGGCGTGCAGTACGCCAACCGTCAACGGACGTTTTTCCCCTCAAGCCTGTCAGGACGTTGCTCGTCCGTCTTTCCCTCAATAGATGGGAGTAGGCGCGCTTGCGGATGTGTGCGTGTGTGTGGCCACGCGTTTGCTTAGGCATCAGTGTGTGAAAAGGTAGGTGCTTTTCTCTAGCTGCGTGTGCGTGCACGTGGTGCTGGGTGCACATCCCTGGGTGCTCGTGGAAAGGTTTCTGCATGGTTTTCGCTGAGGAATCGTGTGTGTGCACATGGACAAAGAGAAGGCGCAGCAACCAGGTTCCAGCGCCGAAGAAGGCAAAAGGCGAGGTTTCCGGCGCTATCTCCTTCTCTCCCCAGAGCTAGTCGCGCAAAGCAAGCCGCTAAGCCGGCGACCGGCAAGAGAGCTACAACGAAGCATGCCGAACGGAGAAAATAGCAGCAGCTCATCTGTTCACACCTTGTTTCTGCCATGTGCTTGAACGCCAAGACGTTCGCGCTTCTGTGAGATGAAAGACGTCCTTCTGCATATGTGGTTGCTCACACCGGTGCACTTGTTAGTGTATCCATTCAGTCCTGGGCTGCGGGGCATTCAGAAGTGGCTCTGTGGAGACGTCTGCATAGAGGCAGCTGTCAGAACACGCACACTCGATTGTTCACCAAAACATATGCAGACGCGTCCTTAGCCTGTAGATTTGGATGCACAGAGTTCCCTGTGTTCGCAAGAGACAAGGGAATCGCGTCTGTGCGCACAGAAGCAATAGCGGACCGTTTCCCTCGGAGTGAACGCGAAAGAGCCGTCTATATACTCGCAGACACGCGAACGTGCCTCAATGCGGTCACAGAGGCAGCAGCTTTTGCACAGATGCTCCTGGTGATTCTGGCACTTTCCAGGCACACTCCTGAAAGTCGCGCACACTGCTGTTCACTCGCTAAACGACCTCTTGGGAAACACGTCTCCGGTCGACGGACCGCTCAGATTGCTTCTCGTGTAACTGTGAACTGTGTCAGCGCAGGGAATCCGTCTCTGTTGAGCAGATGTCAATCCTGCCTCGCTTTTGCTTTGTTGCCTCTACCAAGATGATTTCCCGTTTCTCTCTTCACTGGAGCACGCAGACACAGCCAACGCACATCAAGTGTCAAGAGACACGCTCTGCTGAGCTCAACGCTTGTGCAGATGCACATGTGCGACGAAGTCAACACACGTGCTTGTGGAGAGAAAGAAAGGGACTCCCAGGCGTGTGGAGCGACGGGGAGAAAGAGCGGGCGCTGAGGAACACAGTTTCAAACAGACTGTCTCCACACAAACAGGCACCTGTCTGCAGGTATCCTAGATCTTGATTCTTGAACTTGAGGAAACACGCGTCTGAGCAAAACTCCCAAACGCTTCCAGGAAAGACACAGGCTCTCCCACAAGCACACAAGTGTTTGCCCTCAGCTATAGATCAGGGACAAGCCTGTGAAGAGATGCCCTGCTATTCTTTCGCCTTATGGCATCATGTGTTTCGTTCCTCTTGGAGATCGATTGTTAAACGTCTTTCCTCGGGCGACTGTGAAGCATTTGCCAGCGGAGGAGAAGTAGCACGGAGCAGCATTCAGTACTGCCTACGAGTGTCTTTGCTACCCTACTAGCGGAGCTCCAAGAACAGGCACACATCTTCAGGTACCTTCCAAATGTGGATTCCCCTGCAGCCCCGTAGGCGGGCGTGCAGTACGCCAACCGTCAACGGACGTTTTTCCCCTCAAGCCTGTCAGGACGTTGCTCGTCCGTCTTTCCCTCAATAGATGGGAGTAGGTGCGCTTGCGGATGTGTGCGTGTGTGTGGCCACGCGTTTGCTTAGGCATCAGTGTGTGAAAAGGTAGGTGCTTTTCTCTAGCTGCGTGTGCGTGCACGTGGTGCTGGGTGCACATCCCTGGGTGCTCGTGGAAAGGTTTCTGCATGGTTTTCGCTGAGGAATCGTGTGTGTGCACATGGACAAAGAGAAGGCGCAGCAACCAGGTTCCAGCGCCGAAGAAGGCAAAAGGCGAGGTTTCCGGCGCTATCTCCTTCTCTCCCCAGAGCTAGTCGCGCAAAGCAAGCCGCTAAGCCGGCGACCGGCAAGAGAGCTACAACGAAGCATGCCGAACGGAGAAAATAGCAGCAGCTCATCTGTTCACACCTTGTTTCTGCCATGTGCTTGAACGCCAAGACGTTCGCGCTTCTGTGAGATGAAAGACGTCCTTCTGCATATGTGGTTGCTCACACCGGTGCACTTGTTAGTGTATCCATTCAGTCCTGGGCTGCGGGGCATTCAGAAGTGGCTCTGTGGAGACGTCTGCATAGAGGCAGCTGTCAGAACACGCACACTCGATTGTTCACCAAAACATATGCAGACGCGTCCTTAGCCTGTAGATTTGGATGCACAGAGTTCCCTGTGTTCGCAAGAGACAAGGGAATCGCGTCTGTGCGCACAGAAGCAATAGCGGACCGTTTCCCTCGGAGTGAACGCGAAAGAGCCGTCTATATACTCGCAGACACGCGAACGTGCCTCAATGCGGTCACAGAGGCAGCAGCTTTTGCACAGATGCTCCTGGTGATTCTGGCACTTTCCAGGCACACTCCTGAAAGTCGCGCACACTGCTGTTCACTCGCTAAACGACCTCTTGGGAAACACGTCTCCGGTCGACGGACCGCTCAGATTGCTTCTCGTGTAACTGTGAACTGTGTCAGCGCAGGGAATCCGTCTCTGTTGAGCAGATGTCAATCCTGCCTCGCTTTTGCTTTGTTGCCTCTACCAAGATGATTTCCCGTTTCTCTCTTCACTGGAGCAGGCAGACACAGCCAACGCACATCAAGTGTCAAGAGACACGCTCTGCTGAGCTCAACGCTTGTGCAGATGCACATGTGCGACGAAGTCAACACACGTGCTTGTGGAGAGAAAGAAAGGGACTCCCAGGCGTGTGGAGCGACGGGGAGAAAGAGCGGGCGCTGAGGAACACAGTTTCAAACAGACTGTCTCCACACAAACAGGCACCTGTCTGCAGGTATCCTAGATCTTGATTCTTGAACTTGAGGAAACACGCGTCTGAGCAAAACTCCCAAACGCTTCCAGGAAAGACACAGGCTCTCCCACAAGCACACAAGTGTTTGCCCTCAGCTATAGATCAGGGACAAGCCTGTGAAGAGATGCCCTGCTATTCTTTCGCCTTATGGCATCATGTGTTTCGTTCCTCTTGGAGATCGATTGTTAAACGTCTTTCCTCGGGCGACTGTGAAGCATTTGCCAGCGGAGGAGAAGTAGCACGGAGCAGCATTCAGTACTGCCTACGAGTGTCTTTGCTACCCTACTAGCGGAGCTCCAAGAACAGGCACACATCTTCAGGTACCTTCCAAATGTGGATTCCCCTGCAGCCCCGTAGGCGGGCGTGCAGTACGCCAACCGTCAACGGACGTTTTTCCCCTCAAGCCTGTCAGGACGTTGCTCGTCCGTCTTTCCCTCAATAGATGGGAGTAGGCGCGCTTGCGGATGTGTGCGTGTGTGTGGCCACGCGTTTGCTTAGGCATCAGTGTGTGAAAAGGTAGGTGCTTTTCTCTAGCTGCGTGTGCGTGCACGTGGTGCTGGGTGCACATCCCTGGGTGCTCGTGGAAAGGTTTCTGCATGGTTTTCGCTGAGGAATCGTGTGTGTGCACATGGACAAAGAGAAGGCGCAGCAACCAGGTTCCAGCGCCGAAGAAGGCAAAAGGCGAGGTTTCCGGCGCTATCTCCTTCTCTCCCCAGAGCTAGTCGCGCAAAGCAAGCCGCTAAGCCGGCGACCGGCAAGAGAGCTACAACGAAGCATGCCGAACGGAGAAAATAGCAGCAGCTCATCTGTTCACACCTTGTTTCTGCCATGTGCTTGAACGCCAAGACGTTCGCGCTTCTGTGAGATGAAAGACGTCCTTCTGCATATGTGGTTGCTCACACCGGTGCACTTGTTAGTGTATCCATTCAGTCCTGGGCTGCGGGGCATTCAGAAGTGGCTCTGTGGAGACGTCTGCATAGAGGCAGCTGTCAGAACACGCACACTCGATTGTTCACCAAAACATATGCAGACGCGTCCTTAGCCTGTAGATTTGGATGCACAGAGTTCCCTGTGTTCGCAAGAGACAAGGGAATCGCGTCTGTGCGCACAGAAGCAATAGCGGACCGTTTCCCTCGGAGTGAACGCGAAAGAGCCGTCTATATACTCGCAGACACGCGAACGTGCCTCAATGCGGTCACAGAGGCAGCAGCTTTTGCACAGATGCTCCTGGTGATTCTGGCACTTTCCAGGCACACACCTGAAAGTCGCGCACACTGCTGTTTACTCGCTAAACGACCTCTTGGGAAACACGTCTCCGGTCGACGGACCGCTCAGATTGCTTCTCGTGTAACTGTGAACTGTGTCAGCGCAGGGAATCCGTCTCTGTTGAGCAGATGTCGATCCTGCCTCGCTTTTGCTTTGTTGCCTCTACCAAGATGATTTCCCGTTTCTCTCTTCACTGGAGCAGGCAGACACAGCCAACGCACATCAAGTGTCAAGAGACACGCTCTGCTGAGCTCAACGCTTGTGCAGATGCACATGTGCGACGAAGTCAACACACGTGCTTGTGGAGAGAAAGAAAGGGACTCCCAGGCGTGTGGAGCGACGGGGAGAAAGAGCGGGCGCTGAGGAACACAGTTTCAAACAGACTGTCTCCACACAAACAGGCACCTGTCTGCAGGTATCCTAGATCTTGATTCTTGAACTTGAGGAAACACGCGTCTGAGCAAAACTCCCAAACGCTTCCAGGAAAGACACAGGCTCTCCCACAAGCACACAAGTGTTTGCCCTCAGCTATAGATCAGGGACAAGCCTGTGAAGAGATGCCCTGCTATTCTTTCGCCTTATGGCATCATGTGTTTCGTTCCTCTTGGAGATCGATTGTTAAACGTCTTTCCTCGGGCGACACTGAAGCATTTGCCAGCGGAGGAGAAGTAGCACGGAGCAGCATTCAGTACTGCCTACGAGTGTCTTTGCTACCCTACTAGCGGAGCTCCAAGAACAGGCACACATCTTCAGGTACCTTCCAAATGTGGATTCCCCTGCAGCCCCGTAGGCGGGCGTGCAGTACGCCAACCGTCAACGGACGTTTTTCCCCTCAAGCCTGTCAGGACGTTGCTCGTCCGTCTTTCCCTCAATAGATGGGAGTAGGCGCGCTTGCGGATGTGTGCGTGTGTGTGGCCACGCGTTTGCTTAGGCATCAGTGTGTGAAAAGGTAGGTGCTTTTCTCTTGCTGCGTGTGCGTGCACGTGGTGCTGGGTGCACATCCCTGGGTGCTCGTGGAAAGGTTTCTGCATGGTTTTCGCTGAGGAATCGTGTGTGTGCACATGGACAAAGAGAAGGCGCAGCAACCAGGTTCCAGCGCCGAAGAAGGCAAAAGGCGAGGTTTCCGGCGCTATCTCCTTCTCTCCCCAGAGCTAGTCGCGCAAAGCAAGCCGCTAAGCCGGCGACCGGCAAGAGAGCTACAACGAAGCATGCCGAACGGAGAAAATAGCAGCAGCTCATCTGTTCACACCTTGTTTCTGCCATGTGCTTGAACGCCAAGACGTTCGCGCTTCTGTGAGATGAAAGACGTCCTTCTGCATATGTGGTTGCTCACACCGGTGCACTTGTTAGTGTATCCATTCAGTCCTGGGCTGCGGGGCATTCAGAAGTGGCTCTGTGGAGACGTCTGCATAGAGGCAGCTGTCAGAACACGCACACTCGATTGTTCACCAAAACATATGCAGACGCGTCCTTAGCCTGTAGATTTGGATGCACAGAGTTCCCTGTGTTCGCAAGAGACAAGGGAATCGCGTCTGTGCGCACAGAAACAATAGCGGACCGTTTCCCTCGGAGTGAACGCGAAAGAGCCGTCTATATACTCGCAGACACGCGAACGTGCCTCAATGCGGTCACAGAGGCAGCAGCTTTTGCACAGATGCTCCTGGTGATTCTGGCACTTTCCAGGCACACTCCTGAAAGTCGCGCACACTGCTGTTCACTCGCTAAACGACCTCTTGGGAAACACGTCTCCGGTCGACGGACCGCTCAGATTGCTTCTCGTGTAACTGTGAACTGTGTCAGCGCAGGGAATCCGTCTCTGTTGAGCAGATGTCAATCCTGCCTCGCTTTTGCTTTGTTGCCTCTACCAAGATGATTTCCCGTTTCTCTCTTCACTGGAGCAGGCAGACACAGCCAACGCACATCAAGTGTCAAGAGACACGCTCTGCTGAGCTCAACGCTTGTGCAGATGCACATGTGCGACGAAGTCAACACACGTGCTTGTGGAGAGAAAGAAAGGGACTCCCAGGCGTGTGGAGCGACGGGGAGAAAGAGCGGGCGCTGAGGAACACAGTTTCAAACAGACTGTCTCCACACAAACAGGCACCTGTCTGCAGGTATCCTAGATCTTGATTCTTGAACTTGAGGAAACACGCGTCTGAGCAAAACTCCCAAACGCTTCCAGGAAAGACACAGGCTCTCCCACAAGCACACAAGTGTTTGCCCTCAGCTATAGATCAGGGACAAGCCTGTGAAGAGATGCCCTGCTATTCTTTCGCCTTATGGCATCATGTGTTTCGTTCCTCTTGGAGATCGATTGTTAAACGTCTTTCCTCGGGCGACTGTGAAGCATTTGCCAGCGGAGGAGAAGTAGCACGGAGCAGCATTCAGTACTGCCTACGAGTGTCTTTGCTACCCTACTAGCGGAGCTCCAAGAACAGGCACACATCTTCAGGTACCTTCCAAATGTGGATTCCCCTGCAGCCCCGTAGGCGGGCGTGCAGTACGCCAACCGTCAACGGACGTTTTTCCCCTCAAGCCTGTCAGGACGTTGCTCGTCCGTCTTTCCCTCAATAGATGGGAGTAGGCGCGCTTGCGGATGTGTGCGTGTGTGTGGCCACGCGTTTGCTTAGGCATCAGTGTGTGAAAAGGTAGGTGCTTTTCTCTAGCTGCGTGTGCGTGCACGTGGTGCTGGGTGCACATCCCTGGGTGCTCGTGGAAAGGTTTCTGCATGGTTTTCGCTGAGGAATCGTGTGTGTGCACATGGACAAAGAGAAGGCGCAGCAACCAGGTTCCAGCGCCGAAGAAGGCAAAAGGCGAGGTTTCCGGCGCTATCTCCTTCTCTCCCCAGAGCTAGTCGCGCAAAGCAAGCCGCTAAGCCGGCGACCGGCAAGAGAGCTACAACGAAGCATGCCGAACGGAGAAAATAGCAGCAGCTCATCTGTTCACACCTTGTTTCTGCCATGTGCTTGAACGCCAAGACGTTCGCGCTTCTGTGAGATGAAAGACGTCCTTCTGCATATGTGGTTGCTCACACCGGTGCACTTGTTAGTGTATCCATTCAGTCCTGGGCTGCGGGGCATTCAGAAGTGGCTCTGTGGAGACGTCTGCATAGAGGCAGCTGTCAGAACACGCACACTCGATTGTTCACCAAAACATATGCAGACGCGTCCTTAGCCTGTAGATTTGGATGCACAGAGTTCCCTGTGTTCGCAAGAGACAAGGGAATCGCGTCTGTGCGCACAGAAGCAATAGCGGACCGTTTCCCTCGGAGTGAACGCGAAAGAGCCGTCTATATACTCGCAGACACGCGAACGTGCCTCAATGCGGTCACAGAGGCAGCAGCTTTTGCACAGATGCTCCTGGTGATTCTGGCACTTTCCAGGCACACTCCTGAAAGTCGCGCACACTGCTGTTCACTCGCTAAACGACCTCTTGGGAAACACGTCTCCGGTCGACGGACCGCTCAGATTGCTTCTCGTGTAACTGTGAACTGTGTCAGCGCAGGGAATCCGTCTCTGTTGAGCAGATGTCAATCCTGCCTCGCTTTTGCTTTGTTGCCTCTACCAAGATGATTTCCCGTTTCTCTCTTCACTGGAGCAGGCAGACACAGCCAACGCACATCAAGTGTCAAGAGACACGCTCTGCTGAGCTCAACGCTTGTGCAGATGCACATGTGCGACGAAGTCAACACACGTGCTTGTGGAGAGAAAGAAAGGGACTCCCAGGCGTGTGGAGCGACGGGGAGAAAGAGCGGGCGCTGAGGAACACAGTTTCAAACAGACTGTCTCCACACAAACAGGCACCTGTCTGCAGGTATCCTAGATCTTGATTCTTGAACTTGAGGAAACACGCGTCTGAGCAAAACTCCCAAACGCTTCCAGGAAAGACACAGGCTCTCCCACAAGCACACAAGTGTTTGCCCTCAGCTATAGATCAGGGACAAGCCTGTGAAGAGATGCCCTGCTATTCTTTCGCCTTATGGCATCATGTGTTTCGTTCCTCTTGGAGATCGATTGTTAAACGTCTTTCCTCGGGCGACACTGAAGCATTTGCCAGCGGAGGAGAAGTAGCACGGAGCAGCATTCAGTACTGCCTACGAGTGTCTTTGCTACCCTACTAGCGGAGCTCCAAGAACAGGCACACATCTTCAGGTACCTTCCAAATGTGGATTCCCCTGCAGCCCCGTAGGCGGGCGTGCAGTACGCCAACCGTCAACGGACGTTTTTCCCCTCAAGCCTGTCAGGACGTTGCTCGTCCGTCTTTCCCTCAATAGATGGGAGTAGGCGCGCTTGCGGATGTGTGCGTGTGTGTGGCCACGCGTTTGCTTAGGCATCAGTGTGTGAAAAGGTAGGTGCTTTTCTCTTGCTGCGTGTGCGTGCACGTGGTGCTGGGTGCACATCCCTGGGTGCTCGTGGAAAGGTTTCTGCATGGTTTTCGCTGAGGAATCGTGTGTGTGCACATGGACAAAGAGAAGGCGCAGCAACCAGGTTCCAGCGCCGAAGAAGGCAAAAGGCGAGGTTTCCGGCGCTATCTCCTTCTCTCCCCAGAGCTAGTCGCGCAAAGCAAGCCGCTAAGCCGGCGACCGGCAAGAGAGCTACAACGAAGCATGCCGAACGGAGAAAATAGCAGCAGCTCATCTGTTCACACCTTGTTTCTGCCATGTGCTTGAACGCCAAGACGTTCGCGCTTCTGTGAGATGAAAGACGTCCTTCTGCATATGTGGTTGCTCACACCGGTGCACTTGTTAGTGTATCCATTCAGTCCTGGGCTGCGGGGCATTCAGAAGTGGCTCTGTGGAGACGTCTGCATAGAGGCAGCTGTCAGAACACGCACACTCGATTGTTCACCAAAACATATGCAGACGCGTCCTTAGCCTGTAGATTTGGATGCACAGAGTTCCCTGTGTTCGCAAGAGACAAGGGAATCGCGTCTGTGCGCACAGAAGCAATAGCGGACCGTTTCCCTCGGAGTGAACGCGAAAGAGCCGTCTATATACTCGCAGACACGCGAACGTGCCTCAATGCGGTCACAGAGGCAGCAGCTTTTGCACAGATGCTCCTGGTGATTCTGGCACTTTCCAGGCACACTCCTGAAAGTCGCGCACACTGCTGTTCACTCGCTAAACGACCTCTTGGGAAACACGTCTCCGGTCGACGGACCGCTCAGATTGCTTCTCGTGTAACTGTGAACTGTGTCAGCGCAGGGAATCCGTCTCTGTTGAGCAGATGTCAATCCTGCCTCGCTTTTGCTTTGTTGCCTCTACCAAGATGATTTCCCGTTTCTCTCTTCACTGGAGCAGGCAGACACAGCCAACGCACATCAAGTGTCAAGAGACACGCTCTGCTGAGCTCAACGCTTGTGCAGATGCACATGTGCGACGAAGTCAACACACGTGCTTGTGGAGAGAAAGAAAGGGACTCCCAGGCGTGTGGAGCGACGGGGAGAAAGAGCGGGCGCTGAGGAACACAGTTTCAAACAGACTGTCTCCACACAAACAGGCACCTGTCTGCAGGTATCCTAGATCTTGATTCTTGAACTTGAGGAAACACGCGTCTGAGCAAAACTCCCAAACGCTTCCAGGAAAGACACAGGCTCTCCCACAAGCACACAAGTGTTTGCCCTCAGCTATAGATCAGGGACAAGCCTGTGAAGAGATGCCCTGCTATTCTTTCGCCTTATGGCATCATGTGTTTCGTTCCTCTTGGAGATCGATTGTTAAACGTCTTTCCTCGGGCGACTGTGAAGCATTTGCCAGCGGAGGAGAAGTAGCACGGAGCAGCATTCAGTACTGCCTACGAGTGTCTTTGCTACCCTACTAGCGGAGCTCCAAGAACAGGCACACATCTTCAGGTACCTTCCAAATGTGGATTCCCCTGCAGCCCCGTAGGCGGGCGTGCAGTACGCCAACCGTCAACGGACGTTTTTCCCCTCAAGCCTGTCAGGACGTTGCTCGTCCGTCTTTCCCTCAATAGATGGGAGTAGGCGCGCTTGCGGATGTGTGCGTGTGTGTGGCCACGCGTTTGCTTAGGCATCAGTGTGTGAAAAGGTAGGTGCTTTTCTCTAGCTGCGTGTGCGTGCACGTGGTGCTGGGTGCACATCCCTGGGTGCTCGTGGAAAGGTTTCTGCATGGTTTTCGCTGAGGAATCGTGTGTGTGCACATGGACAAAGAGAAGGCGCAGCAACCAGGTTCCAGCGCCGAAGAAGGCAAAAGGCGAGGTTTCCGGCGCTATCTCCTTCTCTCCCCAGAGCTAGTCGCGCAAAGCAAGCCGCTAAGCCGGCGACCGGCAAGAGAGCTACAACGAAGCATGCCGAACGGAGAAAATAGCAGCAGCTCATCTGTTCACACCTTGTTTCTGCCATGTGCTTGAACGCCAAGACGTTCGCGCTTCTGTGAGATGAAAGACGTCCTTCTGCATATGTGGTTGCTCACACCGGTGCACTTGTTAGTGTATCCATTCAGTCCTGGGCTGCGGGGCATTCAGAAGTGGCTCTGTGGAGACGTCTGCATAGAGGCAGCTGTCAGAACACGCACACTCGATTGTTCACCAAAACATATGCAGACGCGTCCTTAGCCTGTAGATTTGGATGCACAGAGTTCCCTGTGTTCGCAAGAGACAAGGGAATCGCGTCTGTGCGCACAGAAGCAATAGCGGACCGTTTCCCTCGGAGTGAACGCGAAAGAGCCGTCTATATACTCGCAGACACGCGAACGTGCCTCAATGCGGTCACAGAGGCAGCAGCTTTTGCACAGATGCTCCTGGTGATTCTGGCACTTTCCAGGCACACTCCTGAAAGTCGCGCACACTGCTGTTCACTCGCTAAACGACCTCTTGGGAAACACGTCTCCGGTCGACGGACCGCTCAGATTGCTTCTCGTGTAACTGTGAACTGTGTCAGCGCAGGGAATCCGTCTCTGTTGAGCAGATGTCAATCCTGCCTCGCTTTTGCTTTGTTGCCTCTACCAAGATGATTTCCCGTTTCTCTCTTCACTGGAGCAGGCAGACACAGCCAACGCACATCAAGTGTCAAGAGACACGCTCTGCTGAGCTCAACGCTTGTGCAGATGCACATGTGCGACGAAGTCAACACACGTGCTTGTGGAGAGAAAGAAAGGGACTCCCAGGCGTGTGGAGCGACGGGGAGAAAGAGCGGGCGCTGAGGAACACAGTTTCAAACAGACTGTCTCCACACAAACAGGCACCTGTCTGCAGGTATCCTAGATCTTGATTCTTGAACTTGAGGAAACACGCGTCTGAGCAAAACTCCCAAACGCTTCCAGGAAAGACACAGGCTCTCCCACAAGCACACAAGTGTTTGCCCTCAGCTATAGATCAGGGACAAGCCTGTGAAGAGATGCCCTGCTATTCTTTCGCCTTATGGCATCATGTGTTTCGTTCCTCTTGGAGATCGATTGTTAAACGTCTTTCCTCGGGCGACTGTGAAGCATTTGCCAGCGGAGGAGAAGTAGCACGGAGCAGCATTCAGTACTGCCTACGAGTGTCTTTGCTACCCTACTAGCGGAGCTCCAAGAACAGGCACACATCTTCAGGTACCTTCCAAATGTGGATTCCCCTGCAGCCCCGTAGGCGGGCGTGCAGTACGCCAACCGTCAACGGACGTTTTTCCCCTCAAGCCTGTCAGGACGTTGCTCGTCCGTCTTTCCCTCAATAGATGGGAGTAGGCGCGCTTGCGGATGTGTGCGTGTGTGTGGCCACGCGTTTGCTTAGGCATCAGTGTGTGAAAAGGTAGGTGCTTTTCTCTAGCTGCGTGTGCGTGCACGTGGTGCTGGGTGCACATCCCTGGGTGCTCGTGGAAAGGTTTCTGCATGGTTTTCGCTGAGGAATCGTGTGTGTGCACATGGACAAAGAGAAGGCGCAGCAACCAGGTTCCAGCGCCGAAGAAGGCAAAAGGCGAGGTTTCCGGCGCTATCTCCTTCTCTCCCCAGAGCTAGTCGCGCAAAGCAAGCCGCTAAGCCGGCGACCGGCAAGAGAGCTACAACGAAGCATGCCGAACGGAGAAAATAGCAGCAGCTCATCTGTTCACACCTTGTTTCTGCCATGTGCTTGAACGCCAAGACGTTCGCGCTTCTGTGAGATGAAAGACGTCCTTCTGCATATGTGGTTGCTCACACCGGTGCACTTGTTAGTGTATCCATTCAGTCCTGGGCTGCGGGGCATTCAGAAGTGGCTCTGTGGAGACGTCTGCATAGAGGCAGCTGTCAGAACACGCACACTCGATTGTTCACCAAAACATATGCAGACGCGTCCTTAGCCTGTAGATTTGGATGCACAGAGTTCCCTGTGTTCGCAAGAGACAAGGGAATCGCGTCTGTGCGCACAGAAGCAATAGCGGACCGTTTCCCTCGGAGTGAACGCGAAAGAGCCGTCTATATACTCGCAGACACGCGAACGTGCCTCAATGCGGTCACAGAGGCAGCAGCTTTTGCACAGATGCTCCTGGTGATTCTGGCACTTTCCAGGCACACTCCTGAAAGTCGCGCACACTGCTGTTCACTCGCTAAACGACCTCTTGGGAAACACGTCTCCGGTCGACGGACCGCTCAGATTGCTTCTCGTGTAACTGTGAACTGTGTCAGCGCAGGGAATCCGTCTCTGTTGAGCAGATGTCGATCCTGCCTCGCTTTTGCTTTGTTGCCTCTACCAAGATGATTTCCCGTTTCTCTCTTCACTGGAGCAGGCAGACACAGCCAACGCACATCAAGTGTCAAGAGACACGCTCTGCTGAGCTCAACGCTTGTGCAGATGCACATGTGCGACGAAGTCAACACACGTGCTTGTGGAGAGAAAGAAAGGGACTCCCAGGCGTGTGGAGCGACGGGGAGAAAGAGCGGGCGCTGAGGAACACAGTTTCAAACAGACTGTCTCCACACAAACAGGCACCTGTCTGCAGGTATCCTAGATCTTGATTCTTGAACTTGAGGAAACACGCGTCTGAGCAAAACTCCCAAACGCTTCCAGGAAAGACACAGGCTCTCCCACAAGCACACAAGTGTTTGCCCTCAGCTATAGATCAGGGACAAGCCTGTGAAGAGATGCCCTGCTATTCTTTCGCCTTATGGCATCATGTGTTTCGTTCCTCTTGGAGATCGATTGTTAAACGTCTTTCCTCGGGCGACTGTGAAGCATTTGCCAGCGGAGGAGAAGTAGCACGGAGCAGCATTCAGTACTGCCTACGAGTGTCTTTGCTACCCTACTAGCGGAGCTCCAAGAACAGGCACACATCTTCAGGTACCTTCCAAATGTGGATTCCCCTGCAGCCCCGTAGGCGGGCGTGCAGTACGCCAACCGTCAACGGACGTTTTTCCCCTCAAGCCTGTCAGGACGTTGCTCGTCCGTCTTTCCCTCAATAGATGGGAGTAGGCGCGCTTGCGGATGTGTGCGTGTGTGTGGCCACGCGTTTGCTTAGGCATCAGTGTGTGAAAAGGTAGGTGCTTTTCTCTAGCTGCGTGTGCGTGCACGTGGTGCTGGGTGCACATCCCTGGGTGCTCGTGGAAAGGTTTCTGCATGGTTTTCGCTGAGGAATCGTGTGTGTGCACATGGACAAAGAGAAGGCGCAGCAACCAGGTTCCAGCGCCGAAGAAGGCAAAAGGCGAGGTTTCCGGCGCTATCTCCTTCTCTCCCCAGAGCTAGTCGCGCAAAGCAAGCCGCTAAGCCGGCGACCGGCAAGAGAGCTACAACGAAGCATGCCGAACGGAGAAAATAGCAGCAGCTCATCTGTTCACACCTTGTTTCTGCCATGTGCTTGAACGCCAAGACGTTCGCGCTTCTGTGAGATGAAAGACGTCCTTCTGCATATGTGGTTGCTCACACCGGTGCACTTGTTAGTGTATCCATTCAGTCCTGGGCTGCGGGGCATTCAGAAGTGGCTCTGTGGAGACGTCTGCATAGAGGCAGCTGTCAGAACACGCACACTCGATTGTTCACCAAAACATATGCAGACGCGTCCTTAGCCTGTAGATTTGGATGCACAGAGTTCCCTGTGTTCGCAAGAGACAAGGGAATCGCGTCTGTGCGCACAGAAGCAATAGCGGACCGTTTCCCTCGGAGTGAACGCGAAAGAGCCGTCTATATACTCGCAGACACGCGAACGTGCCTCAATGCGGTCACAGAGGCAGCAGCTTTTGCACAGATGCTCCTGGTGATTCTGGCACTTTCCAGGCACACTCCTGAAAGTCGCGCACACTGCTGTTCACTCGCTAAACGACCTCTTGGGAAACACGTCTCCGGTCGACGGACCGCTCAGATTGCTTCTCGTGTAACTGTGAACTGTGTCAGCGCAGGGAATCCGTCTCTGTTGAGCAGATGTCAATCCTGCCTCGCTTTTGCTTTGTTGCCTCTACCAAGATGATTTCCCGTTTCTCTCTTCACTGGAGCAGGCAGACACAGCCAACGCACATCAAGTGTCAAGAGACACGCTCTGCTGAGCTCAACGCTTGTGCAGATGCACATGTGCGACGAAGTCAACACACGTGCTTGTGGAGAGAAAGAAAGGGACTCCCAGGCGTGTGGAGCGACGGGGAGAAAGAGCGGGCGCTGAGGAACACAGTTTCAAACAGACTGTCTCCACACAAACAGGCACCTGTCTGCAGGTATCCTAGATCTTGATTCTTGAACTTGAGGAAACACGCGTCTGAGCAAAACTCCCAAACGCTTCCAGGAAAGACACAGGCTCTCCCACAAGCACACAAGTGTTTGCCCTCAGCTATAGATCAGGGACAAGCCTGTGAAGAGATGCCCTGCTATTCTTTCGCCTTATGGCATCATGTGTTTCGTTCCTCTTGGAGATCGATTGTTAAACGTCTTTCCTCGGGCGACACTGAAGCATTTGCCAGCGGAGGAGAAGTAGCACGGAGCAGCATTCAGTACTGCCTACGAGTGTCTTTGCTACCCTACTAGCGGAGCTCCAAGAACAGGCACACATCTTCAGGTACCTTCCAAATGTGGATTCCCCTGCAGCCCCGTAGGCGGGCGTGCAGTACGCCAGCCGTCAACGGACGTTTTTCCCCTCAAGCCTGTCAGGACGTTGCTCGTCCGTCTTTCCCTCAATAGATGGGAGTAGGCGCGCTTGCGGATGTGTGCGTGTGTGTGGCCACGCGTTTGCTTAGGCTTCAGTGTGTGAAAAGGTAGGTGCTTTTCTCTAGCTGCGTGTGCGTGCACGTGGTGCTGGGTGCACATCCCTGGGTGCTCGTGGAAAGGTTTCTGCATGGTTTTCGCTGAGGAATCGTGTGTGTGCACATGGACAAAGAGAAGGCGCAGCAACCAGGTTCCAGCGCCGAAGAAGGCAAAAGGCGAGGTTTCCGGCGCTATCTCCTTCTCTCCCCAGAGCTAGTCGCGCAAAGCAAGCCGCTAAGCCGGCGACCGGCAAGAGAGCTACAACGAAGCATGCCGAACGGAGAAAATAGCAGCAGCTCATCTGTTCACACCTTGTTTCTGCCATGTGCTTGAACGCCAAGACGTTCGCGCTTCTGTGAGATGAAAGACGTCCTTCTGCATATGTGGTTGCTCACACCGGTGCACTTGTTAGTGTATCCATTCAGTCCTGGGCTGCGGGGCATTCAGAAGTGGCTCTGTGGAGACGTCTGCATAGAGGCAGCTGTCAGAACACGCACACTCGATTGTTCACCAAAACATATGCAGACGCGTCCTTAGCCTGTAGATTTGGATGCACAGAGTTCCCTGTGTTCGCAAGAGACAAGGGAATCGCGTCTGTGCGCACAGAAGCAATAGCGGACCGTTTCCCTCGGAGTGAACGCGAAAGAGCCGTCTATATACTCGCAGACACGCGAACGTGCCTCAATGCGGTCACAGAGGCAGCAGCTTTTGCACAGATGCTCCTGGTGATTCTGGCACTTTCCAGGCACACTCCTGAAAGTCGCGCACACTGCTGTTCACTCGCTAAACGACCTCTTGGGAAACACGTCTCCGGTCGACGGACCGCTCAGATTGCTTCTCGTGTAACTGTGAACTGTGTCAGCGCAGGGAATCCGTCTCTGTTGAGCAGATGTCAATCCTGCCTCGCTTTTGCTTTGTTGCCTCTACCAAGATGATTTCCCGTTTCTCTCTTCACTGGAGCAGGCAGACACAGCCAACGCACATCAAGTGTCAAGAGACACGCTCTGCTGAGCTCAACGCTTGTGCAGATGCACATGTGCGACGAAGTCAACACACGTGCTTGTGGAGAGAAAGAAAGGGACTCCCAGGCGTGTGGAGCGACGGGGAGAAAGAGCGGGCGCTGAGGAACACAGTTTCAAACAGACTGTCTCCACACAAACAGGCACCTGTCTGCAGGTATCCTAGATCTTGATTCTTGAACTTGAGGAAACACGCGTCTGAGCAAAACTCCCAAACGCTTCCAGGAAAGACACAGGCTCTCCCACAAGCACACAAGTGTTTGCCCTCAGCTATAGATCAGGGACAAGCCTGTGAAGAGATGCCCTGCTATTCTTTCGCCTTATGGCATCATGTGTTTCGTTCCTCTTGGAGATCGATTGTTAAACGTCTTTCCTCGGGCGACACTGAAGCATTTGCCAGCGGAGGAGAAGTAGCACGGAGCAGCATTCAGTACTGCCTACGAGTGTCTTTGCTACCCTACTAGCGGAGCTCCAAGAACAGGCACACATCTTCAGGTACCTTCCAAATGTGGATTCCCCTGCAGCCCCGTAGGCGGGCGTGCAGTACGCCAACCGTCAACGGACGTTTTTCCCCTCAAGCCTGTCAGGACGTTGCTCGTCCGTCTTTCCCTCAATAGATGGGAGTAGGCGCGCTTGCGGATGTGTGCGTGTGTGTGGCCACGCGTTTGCTTAGGCATCAGTGTGTGAAAAGGTAGGTGCTTTTCTCTAGCTGCGTGTGCGTGCACGTGGTGCTGGGTGCACATCCCTGGGTGCTCGTGGAAAGGTTTCTGCATGGTTTTCGCTGAGGAATCGTGTGTGTGCACATGGACAAAGAGAAGGCGCAGCAACCAGGTTCCAGCGCCGAAGAAGGCAAAAGGCGAGGTTTCCGGCGCTATCTCCTTCTCTCCCCAGAGCTAGTCGCGCAAAGCAAGCCGCTAAGCCGGCGACCGGCAAGAGAGCTACAACGAAGCATGCCGAACGGAGAAAATAGCAGCAGCTCATCTGTTCACACCTTGTTTCTGCCATGTGCTTGAACGCCAAGACGTTCGCGCTTCTGTGAGATGAAAGACGTCCTTCTGCATATGTGGTTGCTCACACCGGTGCACTTGTTAGTGTATCCATTCAGTCCTGGGCTGCGGGGCATTCAGAAGTGGCTCTGTGGAGACGTCTGCATAGAGGCAGCTGTCAGAACACGCACACTCGATTGTTCACCAAAACATATGCAGACGCGTCCTTAGCCTGTAGATTTGGATGCACAGAGTTCCCTGTGTTCGCAAGAGACAAGGGAATCGCGTCTGTGCGCACAGAAGCAATAGCGGACCGTTTCCCTCGGAGTGAACGCGAAAGAGCCGTCTATATACTCGCAGACACGCGAACGTGCCTCAATGCGGTCACAGAGGCAGCAGCTTTTGCACAGATGCTCCTGGTGATTCTGGCACTTTCCAGGCACACTCCTGAAAGTCGCGCACACTGCTGTTCACTCGCTAAACGACCTCTTGGGAAACACGTCTCCGGTCGACGGACCGCTCAGATTGCTTCTCGTGTAACTGTGAACTGTGTCAGCGCAGGGAATCCGTCTCTGTTGAGCAGATGTCGATCCTGCCTCGCTTTTGCTTTGTTGCCTCTACCAAGATGATTTCCCGTTTCTCTCTTCACTGGAGCAGGCAGACACAGCCAACGCACATCAAGTGTCAAGAGACACGCTCTGCTGAGCTCAACGCTTGTGCAGATGCACATGTGCGACGAAGTCAACACACGTGCTTGTGGAGAGAAAGAAAGGGACTCCCAGGCGTGTGGAGCGACGGGGAGAAAGAGCGGGCGCTGAGGAACACAGTTTCAAACAGACTGTCTCCACACAAACAGGCACCTGTCTGCAGGTATCCTAGATCTTGATTCTTGAACTTGAGGAAACACGCGTCTGAGCAAAACTCCCAAACGCTTCCAGGAAAGACACAGGCTCTCCCACAAGCACACAAGTGTTTGCCCTCAGCTATAGATCAGGGACAAGCCTGTGAAGAGATGCCCTGCTATTCTTTCGCCTTATGGCATCATGTGTTTCGTTCCTCTTGGAGATCGATTGTTAAACGTCTTTCCTCGGGCGACACTGAAGCATTTGCCAGCGGAGGAGAAGTAGCACGGAGCAGCATTCAGTACTGCCTACGAGTGTCTTTGCTACCCTACTAGCGGAGCTCCAAGAACAGGCACACATCTTCAGGTACCTTCCAAATGTGGATTCCCCTGCAGCCCCGTAGGCGGGCGTGCAGTACGCCAACCGTCAACGGACGTTTTTCCCCTCAAGCCTGTCAGGACGTTGCTCGTCCGTCTTTCCCTCAATAGATGGGAGTAGGCGCGCTTGCGGATGTGTGCGTGTGTGTGGCCACGCGTTTGCTTAGGCATCAGTGTGTGAAAAGGTAGGTGCTTTTCTCTAGCTGCGTGTGCGTGCACGTGGTGCTGGGTGCACATCCCTGGGTGCTCGTGGAAAGGTTTCTGCATGGTTTTCGCTGAGGAATCGTGTGTGTGCACATGGACAAAGAGAAGGCGCAGCAACCAGGTTCCAGCGCCGAAGAAGGCAAAAGGCGAGGTTTCCGGCGCTATCTCCTTCTCTCCCCAGAGCTAGTCGCGCAAAGCAAGCCGCTAAGCCGGCGACCGGCAAGAGAGCTACAACGAAGCATGCCGAACGGAGAAAATAGCAGCAGCTCATCTGTTCACACCTTGTTTCTGCCATGTGCTTGAACGCCAAGACGTTCGCGCTTCTGTGAGATGAAAGACGTCCTTCTGCATATGTGGTTGCTCACACCGGTGCACTTGTTAGTGTATCCATTCAGTCCTGGGCTGCGGGGCATTCAGAAGTGGCTCTGTGGAGACGTCTGCATAGAGGCAGCTGTCAGAACACGCACACTCGATTGTTCACCAAAACATATGCAGACGCGTCCTTAGCCTGTAGATTTGGATGCACAGAGTTCCCTGTGTTCGCAAGAGACAAGGGAATCGCGTCTGTGCGCACAGAAGCAATAGCGGACCGTTTCCCTCGGAGTGAACGCGAAAGAGCCGTCTATATACTCGCAGACACGCGAACGTGCCTCAATGCGGTCACAGAGGCAGCAGCTTTTGCACAGATGCTCCTGGTGATTCTGGCACTTTCCAGGCACACTCCTGAAAGTCGCGCACACTGCTGTTCACTCGCTAAACGACCTCTTGGGAAACACGTCTCCGGTCGACGGACCGCTCAGATTGCTTCTCGTGTAACTGTGAACTGTGTCAGCGCAGGGAATCCGTCTCTGTTGAGCAGATGTCAATCCTGCCTCGCTTTTGCTTTGTTGCCTCTACCAAGATGATTTCCCGTTTCTCTCTTCACTGGAGCAGGCAGACACAGCCAACGCACATCAAGTGTCAAGAGACACGCTCTGCTGAGCTCAACGCTTGTGCAGATGCACATGTGCGACGAAGTCAACACACGTGCTTGTGGAGAGAAAGAAAGGGACTCCCAGGCGTGTGGAGCGACGGGGAGAAAGAGCGGGCGCTGAGGAACACAGTTTCAAACAGACTGTCTCCACACAAACAGGCACCTGTCTGCAGGTATCCTAGATCTTGATTCTTGAACTTGAGGAAACACGCGTCTGAGCAAAACTCCCAAACGCTTCCAGGAAAGACACAGGCTCTCCCACAAGCACACAAGTGTTTGCCCTCAGCTATAGATCAGGGACAAGCCTGTGAAGAGATGCCCTGCTATTCTTTCGCCTTATGGCATCATGTGTTTCTTTCCTCTTGGGAATCGATTGTTAAACGTCTTTCCTCGGGCGACTGTGAAGCATTTGCCAGCGGAGGAGAAGTAGCACGGAGCAGCATTCAGTACTGCCTACGAGTGTCTTTGCTACCCTACTAGCGGAGCTCCAAGAACAGGCACACATCTTCAGGTACCTTCCAAATGTGGATTCCCCTGCAGCCCCGTAGGCGGGCGTGCAGTACGCCAACCGTCAACGGACGTTTTTCCCCTCAAGCCTGTCAGGACGTTGCTCGTCCGTCTTTCCCTCAATAGATGGGAGTAGGCGCGCTTGCGGATGTGTGCGTGTGTGTGGCCACGCGTTTGCTTAGGCATCAGTGTGTGAAAAGGTAGGTGCTTTTCTCTAGCTGCGTGTGCGTGCACGTGGTGCTGGGTGCACATCCCTGAGTGCTCGTGGAAAGGTTTCTGCATGGTTTTCGCTGAGGAATCGTGTGTGTGCACATGGACAAAGAGAAGGCGCAGCAACCAGGTTCCAGCGCCGAAGAAGGCAAAAGGCGAGGTTTCCGGCGCTATCTCCTTCTCTCCCCAGAGCTAGTCGCGCAAAGCAAGCCGCTAAGCCGGCGACCGGCAAGAGAGCTACAACGAAGCATGCCGAACGGAGAAAATAGCAGCAGCTCATCTGTTCACACCTTGTTTCTGCCATGTGCTTGAACGCCAAGACGTTCGCGCTTCTGTGAGATGAAAGACGTCCTTCTGCATATGTGGTTGCTCACACCGGTGCACTTGTTAGTGTATCCATTCAGTCCTGGGCTGCGGGGCATTCAGAAGTGGCTCTGTGGAGACGTCTGCATAGAGGCAGCTGTCAGAACACGCACACTCGATTGTTCACCAAAACATACGCAGACGCGTCCTTAGCCTGTAGATTTGGATGCACAGAGTTCCCTGTGTTCGCAAGAGACAAGGGAATCGCGTCTGTGCGCACAGAAGCAATAGCGGACCGTTTCCCTCGGAGTGAACGCGAAAGAGCCGTCTATATACTCGCAGACACGCGAACGTGCCTCAATGCGGTCACAGAGGCAGCAGCTTTTGCACAGATGCTCCTGGTGATTCTGGCACTTTCCAGGCACACTCCTGAAAGTCGCGCACACTGCTGTTCACTCGCTAAACGACCTCTTGGGAAACACGTCTCCGGTCGACGGACCGCTCAGATTGCTTCTCGTGTAACTGTGAACTGTGTCAGCGCAGGGAATCCGTCTCTGTTGAGCAGATGTCGATCCTGCCTCGCTTTTGCTTTGTTGCCTCTACCAAGATGATTTCCCGTTTCTCTCTTCACTGGAGCAGGCAGACACAGCCAACGCACATCAAGTGTCAAGAGACACGCTCTGCTGAGCTCAACGCTTGTGCAGATGCACATGTGCGACGAAGTCAACACACGTGCTTGTGGAGAGAAAGAAAGGGACTCCCAGGCGTGTGGAGCGACGGGGAGAAAGAGCGGGCGCTGAGGAACACAGTTTCAAACAGACTGTCTCCACACAAACAGGCACCTGTCTGCAGGTATCCTAGATCTTGATTCTTGAACTTGAGGAAACACGCGTCTGAGCAAAACTCCCAAACGCTTCCAGGAAAGACACAGGCTCTCCCACAAGCACACAAGTGTTTGCCCTCAGCTATAGATCAGGGACAAGCCTGTGAAGAGATGCCCTGCTATTCTTTCGCCTTATGGCATCATGTGTTTCGTTCCTCTTGGAGATCGATTGTTAAACGTCTTTCCTCGGGCGACACTGAAGCATTTGCCAGCGGAGGAGAAGTAGCACGGAGCAGCATTCAGTACTGCCTACGAGTGTCTTTGCTACCCTACTAGCGGAGCTCCAAGAACAGGCACACATCTTCAGGTACCTTCCAAATGTGGATTCCCCTGCAGCCCCGTAGGCGGGCGTGCAGTACGCCAACCGTCAACGGACGTTTTTCCCCTCAAGCCTGTCAGGACGTTGCTCGTCCGTCTTTCCCTCAATAGATGGGAGTAGGCGCGCTTGCGGATGTGTGCGTGTGTGTGGCCACGCGTTTGCTTAGGCATCAGTGTGTGAAAAGGTAGGTGCTTTTCTCTAGCTGCGTGTGCGTGCACGTGGTGCTGGGTGCACATCCCTGGGTGCTCGTGGAAAGGTTTCTGCATGGTTTTCGCTGAGGAATCGTGTGTGTGCACATGGACAAAGAGAAGGCGCAGCAACCAGGTTCCAGCGCCGAAGAAGGCAAAAGGCGAGGTTTCCGGCGCTATCTCCTTCTCTCCCCAGAGCTAGTCGCGCAAAGCAAGCCGCTAAGCCGGCGACCGGCAAGAGAGCTACAACGAAGCATGCCGAACGGAGAAAATAGCAGCAGCTCATCTGTTCACACCTTGTTTCTGCCATGTGCTTGAACGCCAAGACGTTCGCGCTTCTGTGAGATGAAAGACGTCCTTCTGCATATGTGGTTGCTCACACCGGTGCACTTGTTAGTGTATCCATTCAGTCCTGGGCTGCGGGGCATTCAGAAGTGGCTCTGTGGAGACGTCTGCATAGAGGCAGCTGTCAGAACACGCACACTCGATTGTTCACCAAAACATATGCAGACGCGTCCTTAGCCTGTAGATTTGGATGCACAGAGTTCCCTGTGTTCGCAAGAGACAAGGGAATCGCGTCTGTGCGCACAGAAGCAATAGCGGACCGTTTCCCTCGGAGTGAACGCGAAAGAGCCGTCTATATACTCGCAGACACGCGAACGTGCCTCAATGCGGTCACAGAGGCAGCAGCTTTTGCACAGATGCTCCTGGTGATTCTGGCACTTTCCAGGCACACTCCTGAAAGTCGCGCACACTGCTGTTCACTCGCTAAACGACCTCTTGGGAAACACGTCTCCGGTCGACGGACCGCTCAGATTGCTTCTCGTGTAACTGTGAACTGTGTCAGCGCAGGGAATCCGTCTCTGTTGAGCAGATGTCAATCCTGCCTCGCTTTTGCTTTGTTGCCTCTACCAAGATGATTTCCCGTTTCTCTCTTCACTGGAGCAGGCAGACACAGCCAACGCACATCAAGTGTCAAGAGACACGCTCTGCTGAGCTCAACGCTTGTGCAGATGCACATGTGCGACGAAGTCAACACACGTGCTTGTGGAGAGAAAGAAAGGGACTCCCAGGCGTGTGGAGCGACGGGGAGAAAGAGCGGGCGCTGAGGAACACAGTTTCAAACAGACTGTCTCCACACAAACAGGCACCTGTCTGCAGGTATCCTAGATCTTGATTCTTGAACTTGAGGAAACACGCGTCTGAGCAAAACTCCCAAACGCTTCCAGGAAAGACACAGGCTCTCCCACAAGCACACAAGTGTTTGCCCTCAGCTATAGATCAGGGACAAGCCTGTGAAGAGATGCCCTGCTATTCTTTCGCCTTATGGCATCATGTGTTTCTTTCCTCTTGGGAATCGATTGTTAAACGTCTTTCCTCGGGCGACTGTGAAGCATTTGCCAGCGGAGGAGAAGTAGCACGGAGCAGCATTCAGTACTGCCTACGAGTGTCTTTGCTACCCTACTAGCGGAGCTCCAAGAACAGGCACACATCTTCAGGTACCTTCCAAATGTGGATTCCCCTGCAGCCCCGTAGGCGGGCGTGCAGTACGCCAACCGTCAACGGACGTTTTTCCCCTCAAGCCTGTCAGGACGTTGCTCGTCCGTCTTTCCCTCAATAGATGGGAGTAGGCGCGCTTGCGGATGTGTGCGTGTGTGTGGCCACGCGTTTGCTTAGGCATCAGTGTGTGAAAAGGTAGGTGCTTTTCTCTAGCTGCGTGTGCGTGCACGTGGTGCTGGGTGCACATCCCTGAGTGCTCGTGGAAAGGTTTCTGCATGGTTTTCGCTGAGGAATCGTGTGTGTGCACATGGACAAAGAGAAGGCGCAGCAACCAGGTTCCAGCGCCGAAGAAGGCAAAAGGCGAGGTTTCCGGCGCTATCTCCTTCTCTCCCCAGAGCTAGTCGCGCAAAGCAAGCCGCTAAGCCGGCGACCGGCAAGAGAGCTACAACGAAGCATGCCGAACGGAGAAAATAGCAGCAGCTCATCTGTTCACACCTTGTTTCTGCCATGTGCTTGAACGCCAAGACGTTCGCGCTTCTGTGAGATGAAAGACGTCCTTCTGCATATGTGGTTGCTCACACCGGTGCACTTGTTAGTGTATCCATTCAGTCCTGGGCTGCGGGGCATTCAGAAGTGGCTCTGTGGAGACGTCTGCATAGAGGCAGCTGTCAGAACACGCACACTCGATTGTTCACCAAAACATACGCAGACGCGTCCTTAGCCTGTAGATTTGGATGCACAGAGTTCCCTGTGTTCGCAAGAGACAAGGGAATCGCGTCTGTGCGCACAGAAGCAATAGCGGACCGTTTCCCTCGGAGTGAACGCGAAAGAGCCGTCTATATACTCGCAGACACGCGAACGTGCCTCAATGCGGTCACAGAGGCAGCAGCTTTTGCACAGATGCTCCTGGTGATTCTGGCACTTTCCAGGCACACTCCTGAAAGTCGCGCACACTGCTGTTCACTCGCTAAACGACCTCTTGGGAAACACGTCTCCGGTCGACGGACCGCTCAGATTGCTTCTCGTGTAACTGTGAACTGTGTCAGCGCAGGGAATCCGTCTCTGTTGAGCAGATGTCAATCCTGCCTCGCTTTTGCTTTGTTGCCTCTACCAAGATGATTTCCCGTTTCTCTCTTCACTGGAGCAGGCAGACACAGCCAACGCACATCAAGTGTCAAGAGACACGCTCTGCTGAGCTCAACGCTTGTGCAGATGCACATGTGCGACGAAGTCAACACACGTGCTTGTGGAGAGAAAGAAAGGGACTCCCAGGCGTGTGGAGCGACGGGGAGAAAGAGCGGGCGCTGAGGAACACAGTTTCAAACAGACTGTCTCCACACAAACAGGAACCTGTCTGCAGGTATCCTAGATCTTGATTCTTGAACTTGAGGAAACACGCGTCTGAGCAAAACTCCCAAACGCTTCCAGGAAAGACACAGGCTCTCCCACAAGCACACAAGTGTTTGCCCTCAGCTATAGATCAGGGACAAGCCTGTGAAGAGATGCCCTGCTATTCTTTCGCCTTATGGCATCATGTGTTTCGTTCCTCTTGGAGATCGATTGTTAAACGTCTTTCCTCGGGCGACTGTGAAGCATTTGCCAGCGGAGGAGAAGTAGCACGGAGCAGCATTCAGTACTGCCTACGAGTGTCTTTGCTACCCTACTAGCGGAGCTCCAAGAACAGGCACACATCTTCAGGTACCTTCCAAATGTGGATTCCCCTGCAGCCCCGTAGGCGGGCGTGCAGTACGCCAACCGTCAACGGACGTTTTTCCCCTCAAGCCTGTCAGGACGTTGCTCGTCCGTCTTTCCCTCAATAGATGGGAGTAGGCGCGCTTGCGGATGTGTGCGTGTGTGTGGCCACGCGTTTGCTTAGGCATCAGTGTGTGAAAAGGTAGGTGCTTTTCTCTAGCTGCGTGTGCGTGCACGTGGTGCTGGGTGCACATCCCTGGGTGCTCGTGGAAAGGTTTCTGCATGGTTTTCGCTGAGGAATCGTGTGTGTGCACATGGACAAAGAGAAGGCGCAGCAACCAGGTTCCAGCGCCGAAGAAGGCAAAAGGCGAGGTTTCCGGCGCTATCTCCTTCTCTCCCCAGAGCTAGTCGCGCAAAGCAAGCCGCTAAGCCGGCGACCGGCAAGAGAGCTACAACGAAGCATGCCGAACGGAGAAAATAGCAGCAGCTCATCTGTTCACACCTTGTTTCTGCCATGTGCTTGAACGCCAAGACGTTCGCGCTTCTGTGAGATGAAAGACGTCCTTCTGCATATGTGGTTGCTCACACCGGTGCACTTGTTAGTGTATCCATTCAGTCCTGGGCTGCGGGGCATTCAGAAGTGGCTCTGTGGAGACGTCTGCATAGAGGCAGCTGTCAGAACACGCACACTCGATTGTTCACCAAAACATATGCAGACGCGTCCTTAGCCTGTAGATTTGGATGCACAGAGTTCCCTGTGTTCGCAAGAGACAAGGGAATCGCGTCTGTGCGCACAGAAGCAATAGCGGACCGTTTCCCTCGGAGTGAACGCGAAAGAGCCGTCTATATACTCGCAGACACGCGAACGTGCCTCAATGCGGTCACAGAGGCAGCAGCTTTTGCACAGATGCTCCTGGTGATTCTGGCACTTTCCAGGCACACTCCTGAAAGTCGCGCACACTGCTGTTCACTCGCTAAACGACCTCTTGGGAAACACGTCTCCGGTCGACGGACCGCTCAGATTGCTTCTCGTGTAACTGTGAACTGTGTCAGCGCAGGGAATCCGTCTCTGTTGAGCAGATGTCAATCCTGCCTCGCTTTTGCTTTGTTGCCTCTACCAAGATGATTTCCCGTTTCTCTCTTCACTGGAGCAGGCAGACACAGCCAACGCACATCAAGTGTCAAGAGACACGCTCTGCTGAGCTCAACGCTTGTGCAGATGCACATGTGCGACGAAGTCAACACACGTGCTTGTGGAGAGAAAGAAAGGGACTCCCAGGCGTGTGGAGCGACGGGGAGAAAGAGCGGGCGCTGAGGAACACAGTTTCAAACAGACTGTCTCCACACAAACAGGCACCTGTCTGCAGGTATCCTAGATCTTGATTCTTGAACTTGAGGAAACACGCGTCTGAGCAAAACTCCCAAACGCTTCCAGGAAAGACACAGGCTCTCCCACAAGCACACAAGTGTTTGCCCTCAGCTATAGATCAGGGACAAGCCTGTGAAGAGATGCCCTGCTATTCTTTCGCCTTATGGCATCATGTGTTTCGTTCCTCTTGGAGATCGATTGTTAAACGTCTTTCCTCGGGCGACTGTGAAGCATTTGCCAGCGGAGGAGAAGTAGCACGGAGCAGCATTCAGTACTGCCTACGAGTGTCTTTGCTACCCTACTAGCGGAGCTCCAAGAACAGGCACACATCTTCAGGTACCTTCCAAATGTGGATTCCCCTGCAGCCCCGTAGGCGGGCGTGCAGTACGCCAACCGTCAACGGACGTTTTTCCCCTCAAGCCTGTCAGGACGTTGCTCGTCCGTCTTTCCCTCAATAGATGGGAGTAGGCGCGCTTGCGGATGTGTGCGTGTGTGTGGCCACGCGTTTGCTTAGGCATCAGTGTGTGAAAAGGTAGGTGCTTTTCTCTAGCTGCGTGTGCGTGCACGTGGTGCTGGGTGCACATCCCTGGGTGCTCGTGGAAAGGTTTCTGCATGGTTTTCGCTGAGGAATCGTGTGTGTGCACATGGACAAAGAGAAGGCGCAGCAACCAGGTTCCAGCGCCGAAGAAGGCAAAAGGCGAGGTTTCCGGCGCTATCTCCTTCTCTCCCCAGAGCTAGTCGCGCAAAGCAAGCCGCTAAGCCGGCGACCGGCAAGAGAGCTACAACGAAGCATGCCGAACGGAGAAAATAGCAGCAGCTCATCTGTTCACACCTTGTTTCTGCCATGTGCTTGAACGCCAAGACGTTCGCGCTTCTGTGAGATGAAAGACGTCCTTCTGCATATGTGGTTGCTCACACCGGTGCACTTGTTAGTGTATCCATTCAGTCCTGGGCTGCGGGGCATTCAGAAGTGGCTCTGTGGAGACGTCTGCATAGAGGCAGCTGTCAGAACACGCACACTCGATTGTTCACCAAAACATATGCAGACGCGTCCTTAGCCTGTAGATTTGGATGCACAGAGTTCCCTGTGTTCGCAAGAGACAAGGGAATCGCGTCTGTGCGCACAGAAGCAATAGCGGACCGTTTCCCTCGGAGTGAACGCGAAAGAGCCGTCTATATACTCGCAGACACGCGAACGTGCCTCAATGCGGTCACAGAGGCAGCAGCTTTTGCACAGATGCTCCTGGTGATTCTGGCACTTTCCAGGCACACTCCTGAAAGTCGCGCACACTGCTGTTCACTCGCTAAACGACCTCTTGGGAAACACGTCTCCGGTCGACGGACCGCTCAGATTGCTTCTCGTGTAACTGTGAACTGTGTCAGCGCAGGGAATCCGTCTCTGTTGAGCAGATGTCAATCCTGCCTCGCTTTTGCTTTGTTGCCTCTACCAAGATGATTTCCCGTTTCTCTCTTCACTGGAGCAGGCAGACACAGCCAACGCACATCAAGTGTCAAGAGACACGCTCTGCTGAGCTCAACGCTTGTGCAGATGCACATGTGCGACGAAGTCAACACACGTGCTTGTGGAGAGAAAGAAAGGGACTCCCAGGCGTGTGGAGCGACGGGGAGAAAGAGCGGGCGCTGAGGAACACAGTTTCAAACAGACTGTCTCCACACAAACAGGCACCTGTCTGCAGGTATCCTAGATCTTGATTCTTGAACTTGAGGAAACACGCGTCTGAGCAAAACTCCCAAACGCTTCCAGGAAAGACACAGGCTCTCCCACAAGCACACAAGTGTTTGCCCTCAGCTATAGATCAGGGACAAGCCTGTGAAGAGATGCCCTGCTATTCTTTCGCCTTATGGCATCATGTGTTTCGTTCCTCTTGGAGATCGATTGTTAAACGTCTTTCCTAGGGCGACTGTGAAGCATTTGCCAGCGGAGGAGAAGTAGCACGGAGCAGCATTCAGTACTGCCTACGAGTGTCTTTGCTACCCTACTAGCGGAGCTCCAAGAACAGGCACACATCTTCAGGTACCTTCCAAATGTGGATTCCCCTGCAGCCCCGTAGGCGGGCGTGCAGTACGCCAACCGTCAACGGACGTTTTTCCCCTCAAGCCTGTCAGGACGTTGCTCGTCCGTCTTTCCCTCAATAGATGGGAGTAGGCGCGCTTGCGGATGTGTGCGTGTGTGTGGCCACGCGTTTGCTTAGGCATCAGTGTGTGAAAAGGTAGGTGCTTTTCTCTAGCTGCGTGTGCGTGCACGTGGTGCTGGGTGCACATCCCTGGGTGCTCGTGGAAAGGTTTCTGCATGGTTTTCGCTGAGGAATCGTGTGTGTGCACATGGACAAAGAGAAGGCGCAGCAACCAGGTTCCAGCGCCGAAGAAGGCAAAAGGCGAGGTTTCCGGCGCTATCTCCTTCTCTCCCCAGAGCTAGTCGCGCAAAGCAAGCCGCTAAGCCGGCGACCGGCAAGAGAGCTACAACGAAGCATGCCGAACGGAGAAAATAGCAGCAGCTCATCTGTTCACACCTTGTTTCTGCCATGTGCTTGAACGCCAAGACGTTCGCGCTTCTGTGAGATGAAAGACGTCCTTCTGCATATGTGGTTGCTCACACCGGTGCACTTGTTAGTGTATCCATTCAGTCCTGGGCTGCGGGGCATTCAGAAGTGGCTCTGTGGAGACGTCTGCATAGAGGCAGCTGTCAGAACACGCACACTCGATTGTTCACCAAAACATACGCAGACGCGTCCTTAGCCTGTAGATTTGGATGCACAGAGTTCCCTGTGTTCGCAAGAGACAAGGGAATCGCGTCTGTGCGCACAGAAGCAATAGCGGACCGTTTCCCTCGGAGTGAACGCGAAAGAGCCGTCTATATACTCGCAGACACGCGAACGTGCCTCAATGCGGTCACAGAGGCAGCAGCTTTTGCACAGATGCTCCTGGTGATTCTGGCACTTTCCAGGCACACTCCTGAAAGTCGCGCACACTGCTGTTCACTCGCTAAACGACCTCTTGGGAAACACGTCTCCGGTCGACGGACCGCTCAGATTGCTTCTCGTGTAACTGTGAACTGTGTCAGCGCAGGGAATCCGTCTCTGTTGAGCAGATGTCAATCCTGCCTCGCTTTTGCTTTGTTGCCTCTACCAAGATGATTTCCCGTTTCTCTCTTCACTGGAGCAGGCAGACACAGCCAACGCACATCAAGTGTCAAGAGACACGCTCTGCTGAGCTCAACGCTTGTGCAGATGCACATGTGCGACGAAGTCAACACACGTGCTTGTGGAGAGAAAGAAAGGGACTCCCAGGCGTGTGGAGCGACGGGGAGAAAGAGCGGGCGCTGAGGAACACAGTTTCAAACAGACTGTCTCCACACAAACAGGCACCTGTCTGCAGGTATCCTAGATCTTGATTCTTGAACTTGAGGAAACACGCGTCTGAGCAAAACTCCCAAACGCTTCCAGGAAAGACACAGGCTCTCCCACAAGCACACAAGTGTTTGCCCTCAGCTATAGATCAGGGACAAGCCTGTGAAGAGATGCCCTGCTATTCTTTCGCCTTATGGCATCATGTGTTTCGTTCCTCTTGGAGATCGATTGTTAAACGTCTTTCCTCGGGCGACTGTGAAGCATTTGCCAGCGGAGGAGAAGTAGCACGGAGCAGCATTCAGTACTGCCTACGAGTGTCTTTGCTACCCTACTAGCGGAGCTCCAAGAACAGGCACACATCTTCAGGTACCTTCCAAATGTGGATTCCCCTGCAGCCCCGTAGGCGGGCGTGCAGTACGCCAACCGTCAACGGACGTTTTTCCCCTCAAGCCTGTCAGGACGTTGCTCGTCCGTCTTTCCCTCAATAGATGGGAGTAGGCGCGCTTGCGGATGTGTGCGTGTGTGTGGCCACGCGTTTGCTTAGGCATCAGTGTGTGAAAAGGTAGGTGCTTTTCTCTAGCTGCGTGTGCGTGCACGTGGTGCTGGGTGCACATCCCTGGGTGCTCGTGGAAAGGTTTCTGCATGGTTTTCGCTGAGGAATCGTGTGTGTGCACATGGACAAAGAGAAGGCGCAGCAACCAGGTTCCAGCGCCGAAGAAGGCAAAAGGCGAGGTTTCCGGCGCTATCTCCTTCTCTCCCCAGAGCTAGTCGCGCAAAGCAAGCCGCTAAGCCGGCGACCGGCAAGAGAGCTACAACGAAGCATGCCGAACGGAGAAAATAGCAGCAGCTCATCTGTTCACACCTTGTTTCTGCCATGTGCTTGAACGCCAAGACGTTCGCGCTTCTGTGAGATGAAAGACGTCCTTCTGCATATGTGGTTGCTCACACCGGTGCACTTGTTAGTGTATCCATTCAGTCCTGGGCTGCGGGGCATTCAGAAGTGGCTCTGTGGAGACGTCTGCATAGAGGCAGCTGTCAGAACACGCACACTCGATTGTTCACCAAAACATATGCAGACGCGTCCTTAGCCTGTAGATTTGGATGCACAGAGTTCCCTGTGTTCGCAAGAGACAAGGGAATCGCGTCTGTGCGCACAGAAGCAATAGCGGACCGTTTCCCTCGGAGTGAACGCGAAAGAGCCGTCTATATACTCGCAGACACGCGAACGTGCCTCAATGCGGTCACAGAGGCAGCAGCTTTTGCACAGATGCTCCTGGTGATTCTGGCACTTTCCAGGCACACTCCTGAAAGTCGCGCACACTGCTGTTCACTCGCTAAACGACCTCTTGGGAAACACGTCTCCGGTCGACGGACCGCTCAGATTGCTTCTCGTGTAACTGTGAACTGTGTCAGCGCAGGGAATCCGTCTCTGTTGAGCAGATGTCAATCCTGCCTCGCTTTTGCTTTGTTGCCTCTACCAAGATGATTTCCCGTTTCTCTCTTCACTGGAGCAGGCAGACACAGCCAACGCACATCAAGTGTCAAGAGACACGCTCTGCTGAGCTCAACGCTTGTGCAGATGCACATGTGCGACGAAGTCAACACACGTGCTTGTGGAGAGAAAGAAAGGGACTCCCAGGCGTGTGGAGCGACGGGGAGAAAGAGCGGGCGCTGAGGAACACAGTTTCAAACAGACTGTCTCCACACAAACAGGCACCTGTCTGCAGGTATCCTAGATCTTGATTCTTGAACTTGAGGAAACACGCGTCTGAGCAAAACTCCCAAACGCTTCCAGGAAAGACACAGGCTCTCCCACAAGCACACAAGTGTTTGCCCTCAGCTATAGATCAGGGACAAGCCTGTGAAGAGATGCCCTGCTATTCTTTCGCCTTATGGCATCATGTGTTTCTTTCCTCTTGGGAATCGATTGTTAAACGTCTTTCCTCGGGCGACTGTGAAGCATTTGCCAGCGGAGGAGAAGTAGCACGGAGCAGCATTCAGTACTGCCTACGAGTGTCTTTGCTACCCTACTAGCGGAGCTCCAAGAACAGGCACACATCTTCAGGTACCTTCCAAATGTGGATTCCCCTGCAGCCCCGTAGGCGGGCGTGCAGTACGCCAACCGTCAACGGACGTTTTTCCCCTCAAGCCTGTCAGGACGTTGCTCGTCCGTCTTTCCCTCAATAGATGGGAGTAGGCGCGCTTGCGGATGTGTGCGTGTGTGTGGCCACGCGTTTGCTTAGGCATCAGTGTGTGAAAAGGTAGGTGCTTTTCTCTAGCTGCGTGTGCGTGCACGTGGTGCTGGGTGCACATCCCTGAGTGCTCGTGGAAAGGTTTCTGCATGGTTTTCGCTGAGGAATCGTGTGTGTGCACATGGACAAAGAGAAGGCGCAGCAACCAGGTTCCAGCGCCGAAGAAGGCAAAAGGCGAGGTTTCCGGCGCTATCTCCTTCTCTCCCCAGAGCTAGTCGCGCAAAGCAAGCCGCTAAGCCGGCGACCGGCAAGAGAGCTACAACGAAGCATGCCGAACGGAGAAAATAGCAGCAGCTCATCTGTTCACACCTTGTTTCTGCCATGTGCTTGAACGCCAAGACGTTCGCGCTTCTGTGAGATGAAAGACGTCCTTCTGCATATGTGGTTGCTCACACCGGTGCACTTGTTAGTGTATCCATTCAGTCCTGGGCTGCGGGGCATTCAGAAGTGGCTCTGTGGAGACGTCTGCATAGAGGCAGCTGTCAGAACACGCACACTCGATTGTTCACCAAAACATATGCAGACGCGTCCTTAGCCTGTAGATTTGGATGCACAGAGTTCCCTGTGTTCGCAAGAGACAAGGGAATCGCGTCTGTGCGCACAGAAGCAATAGCGGACCGTTTCCCTCGGAGTGAACGCGAAAGAGCCGTCTATATACTCGCAGACACGCGAACGTGCCTCAATGCGGTCACAGAGGCAGCAGCTTTTGCACAGATGCTCCTGGTGATTCTGGCACTTTCCAGGCACACTCCTGAAAGTCGCGCACACTGCTGTTCACTCGCTAAACGACCTCTTGGGAAACACGTCTCCGGTCGACGGACCGCTCAGATTGCTTCTCGTGTAACTGTGAACTGTGTCAGCGCAGGGAATCCGTCTCTGTTGAGCAGATGTCAATCCTGCCTCGCTTTTGCTTTGTTGCCTCTACCAAGATGATTTCCCGTTTCTCTCTTCACTGGAGCAGGCAGACACAGCCAACGCACATCAAGTGTCAAGAGACACGCTCTGCTGAGCTCAACGCTTGTGCAGATGCACATGTGCGACGAAGTCAACACACGTGCTTGTGGAGAGAAAGAAAGGGACTCCCAGGCGTGTGGAGCGACGGGGAGAAAGAGCGGGCGCTGAGGAACACAGTTTCAAACAGACTGTCTCCACACAAACAGGCACCTGTCTGCAGGTATCCTAGATCTTGATTCTTGAACTTGAGGAAACACGCGTCTGAGCAAAACTCCCAAACGCTTCCAGGAAAGACACAGGCTCTCCCACAAGCACACAAGTGTTTGCCCTCAGCTATAGATCAGGGACAAGCCTGTGAAGAGATGCCCTGCTATTCTTTCGCCTTATGGCATCATGTGTTTCTTTCCTCTTGGGAATCGATTGTTAAACGTCTTTCCTCGGGCGACTGTGAAGCATTTGCCAGCGGAGGAGAAGTAGCACGGAGCAGCATTCAGTACTGCCTACGAGTGTCTTTGCTACCCTACTAGCGGAGCTCCAAGAACAGGCACACATCTTCAGGTACCTTCCAAATGTGGATTCCCCTGCAGCCCCGTAGGCGGGCGTGCAGTACGCCAACCGTCAACGGACGTTTTTCCCCTCAAGCCTGTCAGGACGTTGCTCGTCCGTCTTTCCCTCAATAGATGGGAGTAGGCGCGCTTGCGGATGTGTGCGTGTGTGTGGCCACGCGTTTGCTTAGGCATCAGTGTGTGAAAAGGTAGGTGCTTTTCTCTAGCTGCGTGTGCGTGCACGTGGTGCTGGGTGCACATCCCTGAGTGCTCGTGGAAAGGTTTCTGCATGGTTTTCGCTGAGGAATCGTGTGTGTGCACATGGACAAAGAGAAGGCGCAGCAACCAGGTTCCAGCGCCGAAGAAGGCAAAAGGCGAGGTTTCCGGCGCTATCTCCTTCTCTCCCCAGAGCTAGTCGCGCAAAGCAAGCCGCTAAGCCGGCGACCGGCAAGAGAGCTACAACGAAGCATGCCGAACGGAGAAAATAGCAGCAGCTCATCTGTTCACACCTTGTTTCTGCCATGTGCTTGAACGCCAAGACGTTCGCGCTTCTGTGAGATGAAAGACGTCCTTCTGCATATGTGGTTGCTCACACCGGTGCACTTGTTAGTGTATCCATTCAGTCCTGGGCTGCGGGGCATTCAGAAGTGGCTCTGTGGAGACGTCTGCATAGAGGCAGCTGTCAGAACACGCACACTCGATTGTTCACCAAAACATATGCAGACGCGTCCTTAGCCTGTAGATTTGGATGCACAGAGTTCCCTGTGTTCGCAAGAGACAAGGGAATCGCGTCTGTGCGCACAGAAGCAATAGCGGACCGTTTCCCTCGGAGTGAACGCGAAAGAGCCGTCTATATACTCGCAGACACGCGAACGTGCCTCAATGCGGTCACAGAGGCAGCAGCTTTTGCACAGATGCTCCTGGTGATTCTGGCACTTTCCAGGCACACTCCTGAAAGTCGCGCACACTGCTGTTCACTCGCTAAACGACCTCTTGGGAAACACGTCTCCGGTCGACGGACCGCTCAGATTGCTTCTCGTGTAACTGTGAACTGTGTCAGCGCAGGGAATCCGTCTCTGTTGAGCAGATGTCAATCCTGCCTCGCTTTTGCTTTGTTGCCTCTACCAAGATGATTTCCCGTTTCTCTCTTCACTGGAGCAGGCAGACACAGCCAACGCACATCAAGTGTCAAGAGACACGCTCTGCTGAGCTCAACGCTTGTGCAGATGCACATGTGCGACGAAGTCAACACACGTGCTTGTGGAGAGAAAGAAAGGGACTCCCAGGCGTGTGGAGCGACGGGGAGAAAGAGCGGGCGCTGAGGAACACAGTTTCAAACAGACTGTCTCCACACAAACAGGAACCTGTCTGCAGGTATCCTAGATCTTGATTCTTGAACTTGAGGAAACACGCGTCTGAGCAAAACTCCCAAACGCTTCCAGGAAAGACACAGGCTCTCCCACAAGCACACAAGTGTTTGCCCTCAGCTATAGATCAGGGACAAGCCTGTGAAGAGATGCCCTGCTATTCTTTCGCCTTATGGCATCATGTGTTTCGTTCCTCTTGGAGATCGATTGTTAAACGTCTTTCCTCGGGCGACTGTGAAGCATTTGCCAGCGGAGGAGAAGTAGCACGGAGCAGCATTCAGTACTGCCTACGAGTGTCTTTGCTACCCTACTAGCGGAGCTCCAAGAACAGGCACACATCTTCAGGTACCTTCCAAATGTGGATTCCCCTGCAGCCCCGTAGGCGGGCGTGCAGTACGCCAACCGTCAACGGACGTTTTTCCCCTCAAGCCTGTCAGGACGTTGCTCGTCCGTCTTTCCCTCAATAGATGGGAGTAGGCGCGCTTGCGGATGTGTGCGTGTGTGTGGCCACGCGTTTGCTTAGGCATCAGTGTGTGAAAAGGTAGGTGCTTTTCTCTAGCTGCGTGTGCGTGCACGTGGTGCTGGGTGCACATCCCTGGGTGCTCGTGGAAAGGTTTCTGCATGGTTTTCGCTGAGGAATCGTGTGTGTGCACATGGACAAAGAGAAGGCGCAGCAACCAGGTTCCAGCGCCGAAGAAGGCAAAAGGCGAGGTTTCCGGTGCTATCTCCTTCTCTCCCCAGAGCTAGTCGCGCAAAGCAAGCCGCTAAGCCGGCGACCGGCAAGAGAGCTACAACGAAGCATGCCGAACGGAGAAAATAGCAGCAGCTCATCTGTTCACACCTTGTTTCTGCCATGTGCTTGAACGCCAAGACGTTCGCGCTTCTGTGAGATGAAAGACGTCCTTCTGCATATGTGGTTGCTCACACCGGTGCACTTGTTAGTGTATCCATTCAGTCCTGGGCTGCGGGGCATTCAGAAGTGGCTCTGTGGAGACGTCTGCATAGAGGCAGCTGTCAGAACACGCACACTCGATTGTTCACCAAAACATATGCAGACGCGTCCTTAGCCTGTAGATTTGGATGCACAGAGTTCCCTGTGTTCGCAAGAGACAAGGGAATCGCGTCTGTGCGCACAGAAGCAATAGCGGACCGTTTCCCTCGGAGTGAACGCGAAAGAGCCGTCTATATACTCGCAGACACGCGAACGTGCCTCAATGCGGTCACAGAGGCAGCAGCTTTTGCACAGATGCTCCTGGTGATTCTGGCACTTTCCAGGCACACTCCTGAAAGTCGCGCACACTGCTGTTCACTCGCTAAACGACCTCTTGGGAAACACGTCTCCGGTCGACGGACCGCTCAGATTGCTTCTCGTGTAACTGTGAACTGTGTCAGCGCAGGGAATCCGTCTCTGTTGAGCAGATGTCAATCCTGCCTCGCTTTTGCTTTGTTGCCTCTACCAAGATGATTTCCCGTTTCTCTCTTCACTGGAGCAGGCAGACACAGCCAACGCACATCAAGTGTCAAGAGACACGCTCTGCTGAGCTCAACGCTTGTGCAGATGCACATGTGCGACGAAGTCAACACACGTGCTTGTGGAGAGAAAGAAAGGGACTCCCAGGCGTGTGGAGCGACGGGGAGAAAGAGCGGGCGCTGAGGAACACAGTTTCAAACAGACTGTCTCCACACAAACAGGAACCTGTCTGCAGGTATCCTAGATCTTGATTCTTGAACTTGAGGAAACACGCGTCTGAGCAAAACTCCCAAACGCTTCCAGGAAAGACACAGGCTCTCCCACAAGCACACAAGTGTTTGCCCTCAGCTATAGATCAGGGACAAGCCTGTGAAGAGATGCCCTGCTATTCTTTCGCCTTATGGCATCATGTGTTTCGTTCCTCTTGGAGATCGATTGTTAAACGTCTTTCCTCGGGCGACTGTGAAGCATTTGCCAGCGGAGGAGAAGTAGCACGGAGCAGCATTCAGTACTGCCTACGAGTGTCTTTGCTACCCTACTAGCGGAGCTCCAAGAACAGGCACACATCTTCAGGTACCTTCCAAATGTGGATTCCCCTGCAGCCCCGTAGGCGGGCGTGCAGTACGCCAACCGTCAACGGACGTTTTTCCCCTCAAGCCTGTCAGGACGTTGCTCGTCCGTCTTTCCCTCAATAGATGGGAGTAGGCGCGCTTGCGGATGTGTGCGTGTGTGTGGCCACGCGTTTGCTTAGGCATCAGTGTGTGAAAAGGTAGGTGCTTTTCTCTAGCTGCGTGTGCGTGCACGTGGTGCTGGGTGCACATCCCTGGGTGCTCGTGGAAAGGTTTCTGCATGGTTTTCGCTGAGGAATCGTGTGTGTGCACATGGACAAAGAGAAGGCGCAGCAACCAGGTTCCAGCGCCGAAGAAGGCAAAAGGCGAGGTTTCCGGCGCTATCTCCTTCTCTCCCCAGAGCTAGTCGCGCAAAGCAAGCCGCTAAGCCGGCGACCGGCAAGAGAGCTACAACGAAGCATGCCGAACGGAGAAAATAGCAGCAGCTCATCTGTTCACACCTTGTTTCTGCCATGTGCTTGAACGCCAAGACGTTCGCGCTTCTGTGAGATGAAAGACGTCCTTCTGCATATGTGGTTGCTCACACCGGTGCACTTGTTAGTGTATCCATTCAGTCCTGGGCTGCGGGGCATTCAGAAGTGGCTCTGTGGAGACGTCTGCATAGAGGCAGCTGTCAGAACACGCACACTCGATTGTTCACCAAAACATATGCAGACGCGTCCTTAGCCTGTAGATTTGGATGCACAGAGTTCCCTGTGTTCGCAAGAGACAAGGGAATCGCGTCTGTGCGCACAGAAGCAATAGCGGACCGTTTCCCTCGGAGTGAACGCGAAAGAGCCGTCTATATACTCGCAGACACGCGAACGTGCCTCAATGCGGTCACAGAGGCAGCAGCTTTTGCACAGATGCTCCTGGTGATTCTGGCACTTTCCAGGCACACTCCTGAAAGTCGCGCACACTGCTGTTCACTCGCTAAACGACCTCTTGGGAAACACGTCTCCGGTCGACGGACCGCTCAGATTGCTTCTCGTGTAACTGTGAACTGTGTCAGCGCAGGGAATCCGTCTCTGTTGAGCAGATGTCAATCCTGCCTCGCTTTTGCTTTGTTGCCTCTACCAAGATGATTTCCCGTTTCTCTCTTCACTGGAGCAGGCAGACACAGCCAACGCACATCAAGTGTCAAGAGACACGCTCTGCTGAGCTCAACGCTTGTGCAGATGCACATGTGCGACGAAGTCAACACACGTGCTTGTGGAGAGAAAGAAAGGGACTCCCAGGCGTGTGGAGCGACGGGGAGAAAGAGCGGGCGCTGAGGAACACAGTTTCAAACAGACTGTCTCCACACAAACAGGCACCTGTCTGCAGGTATCCTAGATCTTGATTCTTGAACTTGAGGAAACACGCGTCTGAGCAAAACTCCCAAACGCTTCCAGGAAAGACACAGGCTCTCCCACAAGCACACAAGTGTTTGCCCTCAGCTATAGATCAGGGACAAGCCTGTGAAGAGATGCCCTGCTATTCTTTCGCCTTATGGCATCATGTGTTTCTTTCCTCTTGGGAATCGATTGTTAAACGTCTTTCCTCGGGCGACTGTGAAGCATTTGCCAGCGGAGGAGAAGTAGCACGGAGCAGCATTCAGTACTGCCTACGAGTGTCTTTGCTACCCTACTAGCGGAGCTCCAAGAACAGGCACACATCTTCAGGTACCTTCCAAATGTGGATTCCCCTGCAGCCCCGTAGGCGGGCGTGCAGTACGCCAACCGTCAACGGACGTTTTTCCCCTCAAGCCTGTCAGGACGTTGCTCGTCCGTCTTTCCCTCAATAGATGGGAGTAGGCGCGCTTGCGGATGTGTGCGTGTGTGTGGCCACGCGTTTGCTTAGGCATCAGTGTGTGAAAAGGTAGGTGCTTTTCTCTAGCTGCGTGTGCGTGCACGTGGTGCTGGGTGCACATCCCTGAGTGCTCGTGGAAAGGTTTCTGCATGGTTTTCGCTGAGGAATCGTGTGTGTGCACATGGACAAAGAGAAGGCGCAGCAACCAGGTTCCAGCGCCGAAGAAGGCAAAAGGCGAGGTTTCCGGCGCTATCTCCTTCTCTCCCCAGAGCTAGTCGCGCAAAGCAAGCCGCTAAGCCGGCGACCGGCAAGAGAGCTACAACGAAGCATGCCGAACGGAGAAAATAGCAGCAGCTCATCTGTTCACACCTTGTTTCTGCCATGTGCTTGAACGCCAAGACGTTCGCGCTTCTGTGAGATGAAAGACGTCCTTCTGCATATGTGGTTGCTCACACCGGTGCACTTGTTAGTGTATCCATTCAGTCCTGGGCTGCGGGGCATTCAGAAGTGGCTCTGTGGAGACGTCTGCATAGAGGCAGCTGTCAGAACACGCACACTCGATTGTTCACCAAAACATATGCAGACGCGTCCTTAGCCTGTAGATTTGGATGCACAGAGTTCCCTGTGTTCGCAAGAGACAAGGGAATCGCGTCTGTGCGCACAGAAGCAATAGCGGACCGTTTCCCTCGGAGTGAACGCGAAAGAGCCGTCTATATACTCGCAGACACGCGAACGTGCCTCAATGCGGTCACAGAGGCAGCAGCTTTTGCACAGATGCTCCTGGTGATTCTGGCACTTTCCAGGCACACTCCTGAAAGTCGCGCACACTGCTGTTCACTCGCTAAACGACCTCTTGGGAAACACGTCTCCGGTCGACGGACCGCTCAGATTGCTTCTCGTGTAACTGTGAACTGTGTCAGCGCAGGGAATCCGTCTCTGTTGAGCAGATGTCAATCCTGCCTCGCTTTTGCTTTGTTGCCTCTACCAAGATGATTTCCCGTTTCTCTCTTCACTGGAGCAGGCAGACACAGCCAACGCACATCAAGTGTCAAGAGACACGCTCTGCTGAGCTCAACGCTTGTGCAGATGCACATGTGCGACGAAGTCAACACACGTGCTTGTGGAGAGAAAGAAAGGGACTCCCAGGCGTGTGGAGCGACGGGGAGAAAGAGCGGGCGCTGAGGAACACAGTTTCAAACAGACTGTCTCCACACAAACAGGAACCTGTCTGCAGGTATCCTAGATCTTGATTCTTGAACTTGAGGAAACACGCGTCTGAGCAAAACTCCCAAACGCTTCCAGGAAAGACACAGGCTCTCCCACAAGCACACAAGTGTTTGCCCTCAGCTATAGATCAGGGACAAGCCTGTGAAGAGATGCCCTGCTATTCTTTCGCCTTATGGCATCATGTGTTTCGTTCCTCTTGGAGATCGATTGTTAAACGTCTTTCCTCGGGCGACTGTGAAGCATTTGCCAGCGGAGGAGAAGTAGCACGGAGCAGCATTCAGTACTGCCTACGAGTGTCTTTGCTACCCTACTAGCGGAGCTCCAAGAACAGGCACACATCTTCAGGTACCTTCCAAATGTGGATTCCCCTGCAGCCCCGTAGGCGGGCGTGCAGTACGCCAACCGTCAACGGACGTTTTTCCCCTCAAGCCTGTCAGGACGTTGCTCGTCCGTCTTTCCCTCAATAGATGGGAGTAGGCGCGCTTGCGGATGTGTGCGTGTGTGTGGCCACGCGTTTGCTTAGGCATCAGTGTGTGAAAAGGTAGGTGCTTTTCTCTAGCTGCGTGTGCGTGCACGTGGTGCTGGGTGCACATCCCTGGGTGCTCGTGGAAAGGTTTCTGCATGGTTTTCGCTGAGGAATCGTGTGTGTGCACATGGACAAAGAGAAGGCGCAGCAACCAGGTTCCAGCGCCGAAGAAGGCAAAAGGCGAGGTTTCCGGCGCTATCTCCTTCTCTCCCCAGAGCTAGTCGCGCAAAGCAAGCCGCTAAGCCGGCGACCGGCAAGAGAGCTACAACGAAGCATGCCGAACGGAGAAAATAGCAGCAGCTCATCTGTTCACACCTTGTTTCTGCCATGTGCTTGAACGCCAAGACGTTCGCGCTTCTGTGAGATGAAAGACGTCCTTCTGCATATGTGGTTGCTCACACCGGTGCACTTGTTAGTGTATCCATTCAGTCCTGGGCTGCGGGGCATTCAGAAGTGGCTCTGTGGAGACGTCTGCATAGAGGCAGCTGTCAGAACACGCACACTCGATTGTTCACCAAAACATATGCAGACGCGTCCTTAGCCTGTAGATTTGGATGCACAGAGTTCCCTGTGTTCGCAAGAGACAAGGGAATCGCGTCTGTGCGCACAGAAGCAATAGCGGACCGTTTCCCTCGGAGTGAACGCGAAAGAGCCGTCTATATACTCGCAGACACGCGAACGTGCCTCAATGCGGTCACAGAGGCAGCAGCTTTTGCACAGATGCTCCTGGTGATTCTGGCACTTTCCAGGCACACTCCTGAAAGTCGCGCACACTGCTGTTCACTCGCTAAACGACCTCTTGGGAAACACGTCTCCGGTCGACGGACCGCTCAGATTGCTTCTCGTGTAACTGTGAACTGTGTCAGCGCAGGGAATCCGTCTCTGTTGAGCAGATGTCAATCCTGCCTCGCTTTTGCTTTGTTGCCTCTACCAAGATGATTTCCCGTTTCTCTCTTCACTGGAGCAGGCAGACACAGCCAACGCACATCAAGTGTCAAGAGACACGCTCTGCTGAGCTCAACGCTTGTGCAGATGCACATGTGCGACGAAGTCAACACACGTGCTTGTGGAGAGAAAGAAAGGGACTCCCAGGCGTGTGGAGCGACGGGGAGAAAGAGCGGGCGCTGAGGAACACAGTTTCAAACAGACTGTCTCCACACAAACAGGCACCTGTCTGCAGGTATCCTAGATCTTGATTCTTGAACTTGAGGAAACACGCGTCTGAGCAAAACTCCCAAACGCTTCCAGGAAAGACACAGGCTCTCCCACAAGCACACAAGTGTTTGCCCTCAGCTATAGATCAGGGACAAGCCTGTGAAGAGATGCCCTGCTATTCTTTCGCCTTATGGCATCATGTGTTTCGTTCCTCTTGGAGATCGATTGTTAAACGTCTTTCCTCGGGCGACTGTGAAGCATTTGCCAGCGGAGGAGAAGTAGCACGGAGCAGCATTCAGTACTGCCTACGAGTGTCTTTGCTACCCTACTAGCGGAGCTCCAAGAACAGGCACACATCTTCAGGTACCTTCCAAATGTGGATTCCCCTGCAGCCCCGTAGGCGGGCGTGCAGTACGCCAACCGTCAACGGACGTTTTTCCCCTCAAGCCTGTCAGGACGTTGCTCGTCCGTCTTTCCCTCAATAGATGGGAGTAGGCGCGCTTGCGGATGTGTGCGTGTGTGTGGCCACGCGTTTGCTTAGGCATCAGTGTGTGAAAAGGTAGGTGCTTTTCTCTAGCTGCGTGTGCGTGCACGTGGTGCTGGGTGCACATCCCTGGGTGCTCGTGGAAAGGTTTCTGCATGGTTTTCGCTGAGGAATCGTGTGTGTGCACATGGACAAAGAGAAGGCGCAGCAACCAGGTTCCAGCGCCGAAGAAGGCAAAAGGCGAGGTTTCCGGCGCTATCTCCTTCTCTCCCCAGAGCTAGTCGCGCAAAGCAAGCCGCTAAGCCGGCGACCGGCAAGAGAGCTACAACGAAGCATGCCGAACGGAGAAAATAGCAGCAGCTCATCTGTTCACACCTTGTTTCTGCCATGTGCTTGAACGCCAAGACGTTCGCGCTTCTGTGAGATGAAAGACGTCCTTCTGCATATGTGGTTGCTCACACCGGTGCACTTGTTAGTGTATCCATTCAGTCCTGGGCTGCGGGGCATTCAGAAGTGGCTCTGTGGAGACGTCTGCATAGAGGCAGCTGTCAGAACACGCACACTCGATTGTTCACCAAAACATATGCAGACGCGTCCTTAGCCTGTAGATTTGGATGCACAGAGTTCCCTGTGTTCGCAAGAGACAAGGGAATCGCGTCTGTGCGCACAGAAGCAATAGCGGACCGTTTCCCTCGGAGTGAACGCGAAAGAGCCGTCTATATACTCGCAGACACGCGAACGTGCCTCAATGCGGTCACAGAGGCAGCAGCTTTTGCACAGATGCTCCTGGTGATTCTGGCACTTTCCAGGCACACTCCTGAAAGTCGCGCACACTGCTGTTCACTCGCTAAACGACCTCTTGGGAAACACGTCTCCGGTCGACGGACCGCTCAGATTGCTTCTCGTGTAACTGTGAACTGTGTCAGCGCAGGGAATCCGTCTCTGTTGAGCAGATGTCAATCCTGCCTCGCTTTTGCTTTGTTGCCTCTACCAAGATGATTTCCCGTTTCTCTCTTCACTGGAGCAGGCAGACACAGCCAACGCACATCAAGTGTCAAGAGACACGCTCTGCTGAGCTCAACGCTTGTGCAGATGCACATGTGCGACGAAGTCAACACACGTGCTTGTGGAGAGAAAGAAAGGGACTCCCAGGCGTGTGGAGCGACGGGGAGAAAGAGCGGGCGCTGAGGAACACAGTTTCAAACAGACTGTCTCCACACAAACAGGCACCTGTCTGCAGGTATCCTAGATCTTGATTCTTGAACTTGAGGAAACACGCGTCTGAGCAAAACTCCCAAACGCTTCCAGGAAAGACACAGGCTCTCCCACAAGCACACAAGTGTTTGCCCTCAGCTATAGATCAGGGACAAGCCTGTGAAGAGATGCCCTGCTATTCTTTCGCCTTATGGCATCATGTGTTTCGTTCCTCTTGGAGATCGATTGTTAAACGTCTTTCCTCGGGCGACTGTGAAGCATTTGCCAGCGGAGGAGAAGTAGCACGGAGCAGCATTCAGTACTGCCTACGAGTGTCTTTGCTACCCTACTAGCGGAGCTCCAAGAACAGGCACACATCTTCAGGTACCTTCCAAATGTGGATTCCCCTGCAGCCCCGTAGGCGGGCGTGCAGTACGCCAACCGTCAACGGACGTTTTTCCCCTCAAGCCTGTCAGGACGTTGCTCGTCCGTCTTTCCCTCAATAGATGGGAGTAGGCGCGCTTGCGGATGTGTGCGTGTGTGTGGCCACGCGTTTGCTTAGGCATCAGTGTGTGAAAAGGTAGGTGCTTTTCTCTAGCTGCGTGTGCGTGCACGTGGTGCTGGGTGCACATCCCTGGGTGCTCGTGGAAAGGTTTCTGCATGGTTTTCGCTGAGGAATCGTGTGTGTGCACATGGACAAAGAGAAGGCGCAGCAACCAGGTTCCAGCGCCGAAGAAGGCAAAAGGCGAGGTTTCCGGCGCTATCTCCTTCTCTCCCCAGAGCTAGTCGCGCAAAGCAAGCCGCTAAGCCGGCGACCGGCAAGAGAGCTACAACGAAGCATGCCGAACGGAGAAAATAGCAGCAGCTCATCTGTTCACACCTTGTTTCTGCCATGTGCTTGAACGCCAAGACGTTCGCGCTTCTGTGAGATGAAAGACGTCCTTCTGCATATGTGGTTGCTCACACCGGTGCACTTGTTAGTGTATCCATTCAGTCCTGGGCTGCGGGGCATTCAGAAGTGGCTCTGTGGAGACGTCTGCATAGAGGCAGCTGTCAGAACACGCACACTCGATTGTTCACCAAAACATATGCAGACGCGTCCTTAGCCTGTAGATTTGGATGCACAGAGTTCCCTGTGTTCGCAAGAGACAAGGGAATCGCGTCTGTGCGCACAGAAGCAATAGCGGACCGTTTCCCTCGGAGTGAACGCGAAAGAGCCGTCTATATACTCGCAGACACGCGAACGTGCCTCAATGCGGTCACAGAGGCAGCAGCTTTTGCACAGATGCTCCTGGTGATTCTGGCACTTTCCAGGCACACTCCTGAAAGTCGCGCACACTGCTGTTCACTCGCTAAACGACCTCTTGGGAAACACGTCTCCGGTCGACGGACCGCTCAGATTGCTTCTCGTGTAACTGTGAACTGTGTCAGCGCAGGGAATCCGTCTCTGTTGAGCAGATGTCGATCCTGCCTCGCTTTTGCTTTGTTGCCTCTACCAAGATGATTTCCCGTTTCTCTCTTCACTGGAGCAGGCAGACACAGCCAACGCACATCAAGTGTCAAGAGACACGCTCTGCTGAGCTCAACGCTTGTGCAGATGCACATGTGCGACGAAGTCAACACACGTGCTTGTGGAGAGAAAGAAAGGGACTCCCAGGCGTGTGGAGCGACGGGGAGAAAGAGCGGGCGCTGAGGAACACAGTTTCAAACAGACTGTCTCCACACAAACAGGCACCTGTCTGCAGGTATCCTAGATCTTGATTCTTGAACTTGAGGAAACACGCGTCTGAGCAAAACTCCCAAACGCTTCCAGGAAAGACACAGGCTCTCCCACAAGCACACAAGTGTTTGCCCTCAGCTATAGATCAGGGACAAGCCTGTGAAGAGATGCCCTGCTATTCTTTCGCCTTATGGCATCATGTGTTTCGTTCCTCTTGGAGATCGATTGTTAAACGTCTTTCCTCGGGCGACTGTGAGGCATTTGCCAGCGGAGGAGAAGTAGCACGGAGCAGCATTCAGTACTGCCTACGAGTGTCTTTGCTACCCTACTAGCGGAGCTCCAAGAACAGGCACACATCTTCAGGTACCTTCCAAATGTGGATTCCCCTGCAGCCCCGTAGGCGGGCGTGCAGTACGCCAACCGTCAACGGACGTTTTTCCCCTCAAGCCTGTCAGGACGTTGCTCGTCCGTCTTTCCCTCAATAGATGGGAGTAGGCGCGCTTGCGGATGTGTGCGTGTGTGTGGCCACGCGTTTGCTTAGGCATCAGTGTGTGAAAAGGTAGGTGCTTTTCTCTAGCTGCGTGTGCGTGCACGTGGTGCTGGGTGCACATCCCTGGGTGCTCGTGGAAAGGTTTCTGCATGGTTTTCGCTGAGGAATCGTGTGTGTGCACATGGACAAAGAGAAGGCGCAGCAACCAGGTTCCAGCGCCGAAGAAGGCAAAAGGCGAGGTTTCCGGCGCTATCTCCTTCTCTCCCCAGAGCTAGTCGCGCAAAGCAAGCCGCTAAGCCGGCGACCGGCAAGAGAGCTACAACGAAGCATGCCGAACGGAGAAAATAGCAGCAGCTCATCTGTTCACACCTTGTTTCTGCCATGTGCTTGAACGCCAAGACGTTCGCGCTTCTGTGAGATGAAAGACGTCCTTCTGCATATGTGGTTGCTCACACCGGTGCACTTGTTAGTGTATCCATTCAGTCCTGGGCTGCGGGGCATTCAGAAGTGGCTCTGTGGAGACGTCTGCATAGAGGCAGCTGTCAGAACACGCACACTCGATTGTTCACCAAAACATATGCAGACGCGTCCTTAGCCTGTAGATTTGGATGCACAGAGTTCCCTGTGTTCGCAAGAGACAAGGGAATCGCGTCTGTGCGCACAGAAGCAATAGCGGACCGTTTCCCTCGGAGTGAACGCGAAAGAGCCGTCTATATACTCGCAGACACGCGAACGTGCCTCAATGCGGTCACAGAGGCAGCAGCTTTTGCACAGATGCTCCTGGTGATTCTGGCACTTTCCAGGCACACTCCTGAAAGTCGCGCACACTGCTGTTCACTCGCTAAACGACCTCTTGGGAAACACGTCTCCGGTCGACGGACCGCTCAGATTGCTTCTCGTGTAACTGTGAACTGTGTCAGCGCAGGGAATCCGTCTCTGTTGAGCAGATGTCGATCCTGCCTCGCTTTTGCTTTGTTGCCTCTACCAAGATGATTTCCCGTTTCTCTCTTCACTGGAGCAGGCAGACACAGCCAACGCACATCAAGTGTCAAGAGACACGCTCTGCTGAGCTCAACGCTTGTGCAGATGCACATGTGCGACGAAGTCAACACACGTGCTTGTGGAGAGAAAGAAAGGGACTCCCAGGCGTGTGGAGCGACGGGGAGAAAGAGCGGGCGCTGAGGAACACAGTTTCAAACAGACTGTCTCCACACAAACAGGAACCTGTCTGCAGGTATCCTAGATCTTGATTCTTGAACTTGAGGAAACACGCGTCTGAGCAAAACTCCCAAACGCTTCCAGGAAAGACACAGGCTCTCCCACAAGCACACAAGTGTTTGCCCTCAGCTATAGATCAGGGACAAGCCTGTGAAGAGATGCCCTGCTATTCTTTCGCCTTATGGCATCATGTGTTTCGTTCCTCTTGGAGATCGATTGTTAAACGTCTTTCCTCGGGCGACTGTGAAGCATTTGCCAGCGGAGGAGAAGTAGCACGGAGCAGCATTCAGTACTGCCTACGAGTGTCTTTGCTACCCTACTAGCGGAGCTCCAAGAACAGGCACACATCTTCAGGTACCTTCCAAATGTGGATTCCCCTGCAGCCCCGTAGGCGGGCGTGCAGTACGCCAACCGTCAACGGACGTTTTTCCCCTCAAGCCTGTCAGGACGTTGCTCGTCCGTCTTTCCCTCAATAGATGGGAGTAGGCGCGCTTGCGGATGTGTGCGTGTGTGTGGCCACGCGTTTGCTTAGGCATCAGTGTGTGAAAAGGTAGGTGCTTTTCTCTAGCTGCGTGTGCGTGCACGTGGTGCTGGGTGCACATCCCTGGGTGCTCGTGGAAAGGTTTCTGCATGGTTTTCGCTGAGGAATCGTGTGTGTGCACATGGACAAAGAGAAGGCGCAGCAACCAGGTTCCAGCGCCGAAGAAGGCAAAAGGCGAGGTTTCCGGCGCTATCTCCTTCTCTCCCCAGAGCTAGTCGCGCAAAGCAAGCCGCTAAGCCGGCGACCGGCAAGAGAGCTACAACGAAGCATGCCGAACGGAGAAAATAGCAGCAGCTCATCTGTTCACACCTTGTTTCTGCCATGTGCTTGAACGCCAAGACGTTCGCGCTTCTGTGAGATGAAAGACGTCCTTCTGCATATGTGGTTGCTCACACCGGTGCACTTGTTAGTGTATCCATTCAGTCCTGGGCTGCGGGGCATTCAGAAGTGGCTCTGTGGAGACGTCTGCATAGAGGCAGCTGTCAGAACACGCACACTCGATTGTTCACCAAAACATATGCAGACGCGTCCTTAGCCTGTAGATTTGGATGCACAGAGTTCCCTGTGTTCGCAAGAGACAAGGGAATCGCGTCTGTGCGCACAGAAGCAATAGCGGACCGTTTCCCTCGGAGTGAACGCGAAAGAGCCGTCTATATACTCGCAGACACGCGAACGTGCCTCAATGCGGTCACAGAGGCAGCAGCTTTTGCACAGATGCTCCTGGTGATTCTGGCACTTTCCAGGCACACTCCTGAAAGTCGCGCACACTGCTGTTCACTCGCTAAACGACCTCTTGGGAAACACGTCTCCGGTCGACGGACCGCTCAGATTGCTTCTCGTGTAACTGTGAACTGTGTCAGCGCAGGGAATCCGTCTCTGTTGAGCAGATGTCAATCCTGCCTCGCTTTTGCTTTGTTGCCTCTACCAAGATGATTTCCCGTTTCTCTCTTCACTGGAGCAGGCAGACACAGCCAACGCACATCAAGTGTCAAGAGACACGCTCTGCTGAGCTCAACGCTTGTGCAGATGCACATGTGCGACGAAGTCAACACACGTGCTTGTGGAGAGAAAGAAAGGGACTCCCAGGCGTGTGGAGCGACGGGGAGAAAGAGCGGGCGCTGAGGAACACAGTTTCAAACAGACTGTCTCCACACAAACAGGCACCTGTCTGCAGGTATCCTAGATCTTGATTCTTGAACTTGAGGAAACACGCGTCTGAGCAAAACTCCCAAACGCTTCCAGGAAAGACACAGGCTCTCCCGCAAGCACACAAGTGTTTGCCCTCAGCTATAGATCAGGGACAAGCCTGTGAAGAGATGCCCTGCTATTCTTTCGCCTTATGGCATCATGTGTTTCGTTCCTCTTGGAGATCGATTGTTAAACGTCTTTCCTAGGGCGACTGTGAAGCATTTGCCAGCGGAGGAGAAGTAGCACGGAGCAGCATTCAGTACTGCCTACGAGTGTCTTTGCTACCCTACTAGCGGAGCTCCAAGAACAGGCACACATCTTCAGGTACCTTCCAAATGTGGATTCCCCTGCAGCCCCGTAGGCGGGCGTGCAGTACGCCAACCGTCAACGGACGTTTTTCCCCTCAAGCCTGTCAGGACGTTGCTCGTCCGTCTTTCCCTCAATAGATGGGAGTAGGCGCGCTTGCGGATGTGTGCGTGTGTGTGGCCACGCGTTTGCTTAGGCATCAGTGTGTGAAAAGGTAGGTGCTTTTCTCTAGCTGCGTGTGCGTGCACGTGGTGCTGGGTGCACATCCCTGGGTGCTCGTGGAAAGGTTTCTGCATGGTTTTCGCTGAGGAATCGTGTGTGTGCACATGGACAAAGAGAAGGCGCAGCAACCAGGTTCCAGCGCCGAAGAAGGCAAAAGGCGAGGTTTCCGGCGCTATCTCCTTCTCTCCCCAGAGCTAGTCGCGCAAAGCAAGCCGCTAAGCCGGCGACCGGCAAGAGAGCTACAACGAAGCATGCCGAACGGAGAAAATAGCAGCAGCTCATCTGTTCACACCTTGTTTCTGCCATGTGCTTGAACGCCAAGACGTTCGCGCTTCTGTGAGATGAAAGACGTCCTTCTGCATATGTGGTTGCTCACACCGGTGCACTTGTTAGTGTATCCATTCAGTCCTGGGCTGCGGGGCATTCAGAAGTGGCTCTGTGGAGACGTCTGCATAGAGGCAGCTGTCAGAACACGCACACTCGATTGTTCACCAAAACATATGCAGACGCGTCCTTAGCCTGTAGATTTGGATGCACAGAGTTCCCTGTGTTCGCAAGAGACAAGGGAATCGCGTCTGTGCGCACAGAAGCAATAGCGGACCGTTTCCCTCGGAGTGAACGCGAAAGAGCCGTCTATATACTCGCAGACACGCGAACGTGCCTCAATGCGGTCACAGAGGCAGCAGCTTTTGCACAGATGCTCCTGGTGATTCTGGCACTTTCCAGGCACACTCCTGAAAGTCGCGCACACTGCTGTTCACTCGCTAAACGACCTCTTGGGAAACACGTCTCCGGTCGACGGACCGCTCAGATTGCTTCTCGTGTAACTGTGAACTGTGTCAGCGCAGGGAATCCGTCTCTGTTGAGCAGATGTCAATCCTGCCTCGCTTTTGCTTTGTTGCCTCTACCAAGATGATTTCCCGTTTCTCTCTTCACTGGAGCAGGCAGACACAGCCAACGCACATCAAGTGTCAAGAGACACGCTCTGCTGAGCTCAACGCTTGTGCAGATGCACATGTGCGACGAAGTCAACACACGTGCTTGTGGAGAGAAAGAAAGGGACTCCCAGGCGTGTGGAGCGACGGGGAGAAAGAGCGGGCGCTGAGGAACACAGTTTCAAACAGACTGTCTCCACACAAACAGGCACCTGTCTGCAGGTATCCTAGATCTTGATTCTTGAACTTGAGGAAACACGCGTCTGAGCAAAACTCCCAAACGCTTCCAGGAAAGACACAGGCTCTCCCACAAGCACACAAGTGTTTGCCCTCAGCTATAGATCAGGGACAAGCCTGTGAAGAGATGCCCTGCTATTCTTTCGCCTTATGGCATCGTGTGTTTCGTTCCTCTTGGAGATCGATTGTTAAACGTCTTTCCTAGGGCGACTGTGAAGCATTTGCCAGCGGAGGAGAAGTAGCACGGAGCAGCATTCAGTACTGCCTACGAGTGTCTTTGCTACCCTACTAGCGGAGCTCCAAGAACAGGCACACATCTTCAGGTACCTTCCAAATGTGGATTCCCCTGCAGCCCCGTAGGCGGGCGTGCAGTACGCCAACCGTCAACGGACGTTTTTCCCCTCAAGCCTGTCAGGACGTTGCTCGTCCGTCTTTCCCTCAATAGATGGGAGTAGGCGCGCTTGCGGATGTGTGCGTGTGTGTGGCCACGCGTTTGCTTAGGCTTCAGTGTGTGAAAAGGTAGGTGCTTTTCTCTAGCTGCGTGTGCGTGCACGTGGTGCTGGGTGCACATCCCTGGGTGCTCGTGGAAAGGTTTCTGCATGGTTTTCGCTGAGGAATCGTGTGTGTGCACATGGACAAAGAGAAGGCGCAGCAACCAGGTTCCAGCGCCGAAGAAGGCAAAAGGCGAGGTTTCCGGCGCTATCTCCTTCTCTCCCCAGAGCTAGTCGCGCAAAGCAAGCCGCTAAGCCGGCGACCGGCAAGAGAGCTACAACGAAGCATGCCGAACGGAGAAAATAGCAGCAGCTCATCTGTTCACACCTTGTTTCTGCCATGTGCTTGAACGCCAAGACGTTCGCGCTTCTGTGAGATGAAAGACGTCCTTCTGCATATGTGGTTGCTCACACCGGTGCACTTGTTAGTGTATCCATTCAGTCCTGGGCTGCGGGGCATTCAGAAGTGGCTCTGTGGAGACGTCTGCATAGAGGCAGCTGTCAGAACACGCACACTCGATTGTTCACCAAAACATATGCAGACGCGTCCTTAGCCTGTAGATTTGGATGCACAGAGTTCCCTGTGTTCGCAAGAGACAAGGGAATCGCGTCTGTACGCACAGAAGCAATAGCGGACCGTTTCCCTCGGAGTGAACGCGAAAGAGCCGTCTATATACTCGCAGACACGCGAACGTGCCTCAATGCGGTCACAGAGGCAGCAGCTTTTGCACAGATGCTCCTGGTGATTCTGGCACTTTCCAGGCACACTCCTGAAAGTCGCGCACACTGCTGTTCACTCGCTAAACGACCTCTTGGGAAACACGTCTCCGGTCGACGGACCGCTCAGATTGCTTCTCGTGTAACTGTGAACTGTGTCAGCGCAGGGAATCCGTCTCTGTTGAGCAGATGTCGATCCTGCCTCGCTTTTGCTTTGTTGCCTCTACCAAGATGATTTCCCGTTTCTCTCTTCACTGGAGCAGGCAGACACAGCCAACGCACATCAAGTGTCAAGAGACACGCTCTGCTGAGCTCAACGCTTGTGCAGATGCACATGTGCGACGAAGTCAACACACGTGCTTGTGGAGAGAAAGAAAGGGACTCCCAGGCGTGTGGAGCGACGGGGAGAAAGAGCGGGCGCTGAGGAACACAGTTTCAAACAGACTGTCTCCACACAAACAGGCACCTGTCTGCAGGTATCCTAGATCTTGATTCTTGAACTTGAGGAAACACGCGTCTGAGCAAAACTCCCAAACGCTTCCAGGAAAGACACAGGCTCTCCCACAAGCACACAAGTGTTTGCCCTCAGCTATAGATCAGGGACAAGCCTGTGAAGAGATGCCCTGCTATTCTTTCGCCTTATGGCATCATGTGTTTCGTTCCTCTTGGAGATCGATTGTTAAACGTCTTTCCTCGGGCGACTGTGAAGCATTTGCCAGCGGAGGAGAAGTAGCACGGAGCAGCATTCAGTACTGCCTACGAGTGTCTTTGCTACCCTACTAGCGGAGCTCCAAGAACAGGCACACATCTTCAGGTACCTTCCAAATATGGATTCCCCTGCAGCCCCGTAGGCGGGCGTGCAGTACGCCAACCGTCAACGGACGTTTTTCCCCTCAAGCCTGTCAGGACGTTGCTCGTCCGTCTTTCCCTCAATAGATGGGAGTAGGCGCGCTTGCGGATGTGTGCGTGTGTGTGGCCACGCGTTTGCTTAGGCATCAGTGTGTGAAAAGGTAGGTGCTTTTCTCTAGCTGCGTGTGCGTGCACGTGGTGCTGGGTGCACATCCCTGGGTGCTCGTGGAAAGGTTTCTGCATGGTTTTCGCTGAGGAATCGTGTGTGTGCACATGGACAAAGAGAAGGCGCAGCAACCAGGTTCCAGCGCCGAAGAAGGCAAAAGGCGAGGTTTCCGGCGCTATCTCCTTCTCTCCCCAGAGCTAGTCGCGCAAAGCAAGCCGCTAAGCCGGCGACCGGCAAGAGAGCTACAACGAAGCATGCCGAACGGAGAAAATAGCAGCAGCTCATCTGTTCACACCTTGTTTCTGCCATGTGCTTGAACGCCAAGACGTTCGCGCTTCTGTGAGATGAAAGACGTCCTTCTGCATATGTGGTTGCTCACACCGGTGCACTTGTTAGTGTATCCATTCAGTCCTGGGCTGCGGGGCATTCAGAAGTGGCTCTGTGGAGACGTCTGCATAGAGGCAGCTGTCAGAACACGCACACTCGATTGTTCACCAAAACATATGCAGACGCGTCCTTAGCCTGTAGATTTGGATGCACAGAGTTCCCTGTGTTCGCAAGAGACAAGGGAATCGCGTCTGTGCGCACAGAAGCAATAGCGGACCGTTTCCCTCGGAGTGAACGCGAAAGAGCCGTCTATATACTCGCAGACACGCGAACGTGCCTCAATGCGGTCACAGAGGCAGCAGCTTTTGCACAGATGCTCCTGGTGATTCTGGCACTTTCCAGGCACACTCCTGAAAGTCGCGCACACTGCTGTTCACTCGCTAAACGACCTCTTGGGAAACACGTCTCCGGTCGACGGACCGCTCAGATTGCTTCTCGTGTAACTGTGAACTGTGTCAGCGCAGGGAATCCGTCTCTGTTGAGCAGATGTCAATCCTGCCTCGCTTTTGCTTTGTTGCCTCTACCAAGATGATTTCCCGTTTCTCTCTTCACTGGAGCAGGCAGACACAGCCAACGCACATCAAGTGTCAAGAGACACGCTCTGCTGAGCTCAACGCTTGTGCAGATGCACATGTGCGACGAAGTCAACACACGTGCTTGTGGAGAGAAAGAAAGGGACTCCCAGGCGTGTGGAGCGACGGGGAGAAAGAGCGGGCGCTGAGGAACACAGTTTCAAACAGACTGTCTCCACACAAACAGGCACCTGTCTGCAGGTATCCTAGATCTTGATTCTTGAACTTGAGGAAACACGCGTCTGAGCAAAACTCCCAAACGCTTCCAGGAAAGACACAGGCTCTCCCACAAGCACACAAGTGTTTGCCCTCAGCTATAGATCAGGGACAAGCCTGTGAAGAGATGCCCTGCTATTCTTTCGCCTTATGGCATCATGTGTTTCGTTCCTCTTGGAGATCGATTGTTAAACGTCTTTCCTCGGGCGACTGTGAAGCATTTGCCAGCGGAGGAGAAGTAGCACGGAGCAGCATTCAGTACTGCCTACGAGTGTCTTTGCTACCCTACTAGCGGAGCTCCAAGAACAGGCACACATCTTCAGGTACCTTCCAAATGTGGATTCCCCTGCAGCCCCGTAGGCGGGCGTGCAGTACGCCAACCGTCAACGGACGTTTTTCCCCTCAAGCCTGTCAGGACGTTGCTCGTCCGTCTTTCCCTCAATAGATGGGAGTAGGCGCGCTTGCGGATGTGTGCGTGTGTGTGGCCACGCGTTTGCTTAGGCATCAGTGTGTGAAAAGGTAGGTGCTTTTCTCTAGCTGCGTGTGCGTGCACGTGGTGCTGGGTGCACATCCCTGGGTGCTCGTGGAAAGGTTTCTGCATGGTTTTCGCTGAGGAATCGTGTGTGTGCACATGGACAAAGAGAAGGCGCAGCAACCAGGTTCCAGCGCCGAAGAAGGCAAAAGGCGAGGTTTCCGGCGCTATCTCCTTCTCTCCCCAGAGCTAGTCGCGCAAAGCAAGCCGCTAAGCCGGCGACCGGCAAGAGAGCTACAACGAAGCATGCCGAACGGAGAAAATAGCAGCAGCTCATCTGTTCACACCTTGTTTCTGCCATGTGCTTGAACGCCAAGACGTTCGCGCTTCTGTGAGATGAAAGACGTCCTTCTGCATATGTGGTTGCTCACACCGGTGCACTTGTTAGTGTATCCATTCAGTCCTGGGCTGCGGGGCATTCAGAAGTGGCTCTGTGGAGACGTCTGCATAGAGGCAGCTGTCAGAACACGCACACTCGATTGTTCACCAAAACATATGCAGACGCGTCCTTAGCCTGTAGATTTGGATGCACAGAGTTCCCTGTGTTCGCAAGAGACAAGGGAATCGCGTCTGTGCGCACAGAAGCAATAGCGGACCGTTTCCCTCGGAGTGAACGCGAAAGAGCCGTCTATATACTCGCAGACACGCGAACGTGCCTCAATGCGGTCACAGAGGCAGCAGCTTTTGCACAGATGCTCCTGGTGATTCTGGCACTTTCCAGGCACACTCCTGAAAGTCGCGCACACTGCTGTTCACTCGCTAAACGACCTCTTGGGAAACACGTCTCCGGTCGACGGACCGCTCAGATTGCTTCTCGTGTAACTGTGAACTGTGTCAGCGCAGGGAATCCGTCTCTGTTGAGCAGATGTCAATCCTGCCTCGCTTTTGCTTTGTTGCCTCTACCAAGATGATTTCCCGTTTCTCTCTTCACTGGAGCAGGCAGACACAGCCAACGCACATCAAGTGTCAAGAGACACGCTCTGCTGAGCTCAACGCTTGTGCAGATGCACATGTGCGACGAAGTCAACACACGTGCTTGTGGAGAGAAAGAAAGGGACTCCCAGGCGTGTGGAGCGACGGGGAGAAAGAGCGGGCGCTGAGGAACACAGTTTCAAACAGACTGTCTCCACACAAACAGGCACCTGTCTGCAGGTATCCTAGATCTTGATTCTTGAACTTGAGGAAACACGCGTCTGAGCAAAACTCCCAAACGCTTCCAGGAAAGACACAGGCTCTCCCACAAGCACACAAGTGTTTGCCCTCAGCTATAGATCAGGGACAAGCCTGTGAAGAGATGCCCTGCTATTCTTTCGCCTTATGGCATCATGTGTTTCGTTCCTCTTGGAGATCGATTGTTAAACGTCTTTCCTCGGGCGACTGTGAAGCATTTGCCAGCGGAGGAGAAGTAGCACGGAGCAGCATTCAGTACTGCCTACGAGTGTCTTTGCTACCCTACTAGCGGAGCTCCAAGAACAGGCACACATCTTCAGGTACCTTCCAAATGTGGATTCCCCTGCAGCCCCGTAGGCGGGCGTGCAGTACGCCAACCGTCAACGGACGTTTTTCCCCTCAAGCCTGTCAGGACGTTGCTCGTCCGTCTTTCCCTCAATAGATGGGAGTAGGCGCGCTTGCGGATGTGTGCGTGTGTGTGGCCACGCGTTTGCTTAGGCATCAGTGTGTGAAAAGGTAGGTGCTTTTCTCTAGCTGCGTGTGCGTGCACGTGGTGCTGGGTGCACATCCCTGGGTGCTCGTGGAAAGGTTTCTGCATGGTTTTCGCTGAGGAATCGTGTGTGTGCACATGGACAAAGAGAAGGCGCAGCAACCAGGTTCCAGCGCCGAAGAAGGCAAAAGGCGAGGTTTCCGGCGCTATCTCCTTCTCTCCCCAGAGCTAGTCGCGCAAAGCAAGCCGCTAAGCCGGCGACCGGCAAGAGAGCTACAACGAAGCATGCCGAACGGAGAAAATAGCAGCAGCTCATCTGTTCACACCTTGTTTCTGCCATGTGCTTGAACGCCAAGACGTTCGCGCTTCTGTGAGATGAAAGACGTCCTTCTGCATATGTGGTTGCTCACACCGGTGCACTTGTTAGTGTATCCATTCAGTCCTGGGCTGCGGGGCATTCAGAAGTGGCTCTGTGGAGACGTCTGCATAGAGGCAGCTGTCAGAACACGCACACTCGATTGTTCACCAAAACATATGCAGACGCGTCCTTAGCCTGTAGATTTGGATGCACAGAGTTCCCTGTGTTCGCAAGAGACAAGGGAATCGCGTCTGTGCGCACAGAAGCAATAGCGGACCGTTTCCCTCGGAGTGAACGCGAAAGAGCCGTCTATATACTCGCAGACACGCGAACGTGCCTCAATGCGGTCACAGAGGCAGCAGCTTTTGCACAGATGCTCCTGGTGATTCTGGCACTTTCCAGGCACACTCCTGAAAGTCGCGCACACTGCTGTTCACTCGCTAAACGACCTCTTGGGAAACACGTCTCCGGTCGACGGACCGCTCAGATTGCTTCTCGTGTAACTGTGAACTGTGTCAGCGCAGGGAATCCGTCTCTGTTGAGCAGATGTCAATCCTGCCTCGCTTTTGCTTTGTTGCCTCTACCAAGATGATTTCCCGTTTCTCTCTTCACTGGAGCAGGCAGACACAGCCAACGCACATCAAGTGTCAAGAGACACGCTCTGCTGAGCTCAACGCTTGTGCAGATGCACATGTGCGACGAAGTCAACACACGTGCTTGTGGAGAGAAAGAAAGGGACTCCCAGGCGTGTGGAGCGACGGGGAGAAAGAGCGGGCGCTGAGGAACACAGTTTCAAACAGACTGTCTCCACACAAACAGGCACCTGTCTGCAGGTATCCTAGATCTTGATTCTTGAACTTGAGGAAACACGCGTCTGAGCAAAACTCCCAAACGCTTCCAGGAAAGACACAGGCTCTCCCACAAGCACACAAGTGTTTGCCCTCAGCTATAGATCAGGGACAAGCCTGTGAAGAGATGCCCTGCTATTCTTTCGCCTTATGGCATCATGTGTTTCGTTCCTCTTGGAGATCGATTGTTAAACGTCTTTCCTAGGGCGACTGTGAAGCATTTGCCAGCGGAGGAGAAGTAGCACGGAGCAGCATTCAGTACTGCCTACGAGTGTCTTTGCTACCCTACTAGCGGAGCTCCAAGAACAGGCACACATCTTCAGGTACCTTCCAAATGTGGATTCCCCTGCAGCCCCGTAGGCGGGCGTGCAGTACGCCAACCGTCAACGGACGTTTTTCCCCTCAAGCCTGTCAGGACGCTGCTCGTCCGTCTTTCCCTCAATAGATGGGAGTAGGCGCGCTTGCGGATGTGTGCGTGTGTGTGGCCACGCGTTTGCTTAGGCATCAGTGTGTGAAAAGGTAGGTGCTTTTCTCTAGCTGCGTGTGCGTGCACGTGGTGCTGGGTGCACATCCCTGGGTGCTCGTGGAAAGGTTTCTGCATGGTTTTCGCTGAGGAATCGTGTGTGTGCACATGGACAAAGAGAAGGCGCAGCAACCAGGTTCCAGCGCCGAAGAAGGCAAAAGGCGAGGTTTCCGGCGCTATCTCCTTCTCTCCCCAGAGCTAGTCGCGCAAAGCAAGCCGCTAAGCCGGCGACCGGCAAGAGAGCTACAACGAAGCATGCCGAACGGAGAAAATAGCAGCAGCTCATCTGTTCACACCTTGTTTCTGCCATGTGCTTGAACGCCAAGACGTTCGCGCTTCTGTGAGATGAAAGACGTCCTTCTGCATATGTGGTTGCTCACACCGGTGCACTTGTTAGTGTATCCATTCAGTCCTGGGCTGCGGGGCATTCAGAAGTGGCTCTGTGGAGACGTCTGCATAGAGGCAGCTGTCAGAACACGCACACTCGATTGTTCACCAAAACATACGCAGACGCGTCCTTAGCCTGTAGATTTGGATGCACAGAGTTCCCTGTGTTCGCAAGAGACAAGGGAATCGCGTCTGTACGCACAGAAGCAATAGCGGACCGTTTCCCTCGGAGTGAACGCGAAAGAGCCGTCTATATACTCGCAGACACGCGAACGTGCCTCAATGCGGTCACAGAGGCAGCAGCTTTTGCACAGATGCTCCTGGTGATTCTGGCACTTTCCAGGCACACTCCTGAAAGTCGCGCACACTGCTGTTCACTCGCTAAACGACCTCTTGGGAAACACGTCTCCGGTCGACGGACCGCTCAGATTGCTTCTCGTGTAACTGTGAACTGTGTCAGCGCAGGGAATCCGTCTCTGTTGAGCAGATGTCGATCCTGCCTCGCTTTTGCTTTGTTGCCTCTACCAAGATGATTTCCCGTTTCTCTCTTCACTGGAGCACGCAGACACAGCCAACGCACATCAAGTGTCAAGAGACACGCTCTGCTGAGCTCAACGCTTGTGCAGATGCACATGTGCGACGAAGTCAACACACGTGCTTGTGGAGAGAAAGAAAGGGACTCCCAGGCGTGTGGAGCGACGGGGAGAAAGAGCGGGCGCTGAGGAACACAGTTTCAAACAGACTGTCTCCACACAAACAGGCACCTGTCTGCAGGTATCCTAGATCTTGATTCTTGAACTTGAGGAAACACGCGCCTGAGCAAAACTCCCGAACGCTTCCAGGAAAGACACAGGCTCTCCCACAAGCACACAAGTGTTTGCCCTCAGCTATAGATCAGGGACAAGCCTGTGAAGAGATGCCCTGCTATTCTTTCGCCTTATGGCATCATGTGTTTCGTTCCTCTTGGAGATCGATTGTTAAACGTCTTTCCTAGGGCGACTGTGAAGCATTTGCCAGCGGAGGAGAAGTAGCACGGAGCAGCATTCAGTACTGCCTACGAGTGTCTTTGCTACCCTACTAGCGGAGCTCCAAGAACAGGCACACATCTTCAGGTACCTTCCAAATGTGGATTCCCCTGCAGCCCCGTAGGCGGGCGTGCAGTACGCCAACCGTCAACGGACGTTTTTCCCCTCAAGCCTGTCAGGACGCTGCTCGTCCGTCTTTCCCTCAATAGATGGGAGTAGGCGCGCTTGCGGATGTGTGCGTGTGTGTGGCCACGCGTTTGCTTAGGCATCAGTGTGTGAAAAGGTAGGTGCTTTTCTCTAGCTGCGTGTGCGTGCACGTGGTGCTGGGTGCACATCCCTGGGTGCTCGTGGAAAGGTTTCTGCATGGTTTTCGCTGAGGAATCGTGTGTGTGCACATGGACAAAGAGAAGGCGCAGCAACCAGGTTCCAGCGCCGAAGAAGGCAAAAGGCGAGGTTTCCGGCGCTATCTCCTTCTCTCCCCAGAGCTAGTCGCGCAAAGCAAGCCGCTAAGCCGGCGACCGGCAAGAGAGCTACAACGAAGCATGCCGAACGGAGAAAATAGCAGCAGCTCATCTGTTCACACCTTGTTTCTGCCATGTGCTTGAACGCCAAGACGTTCGCGCTTCTGTGAGATGAAAGACGTCCTTCTGCATATGTGGTTGCTCACACCGGTGCACTTGTTAGTGTATCCATTCAGTCCTGGGCTGCGGGGCATTCAGAAGTGGCTCTGTGGAGACGTCTGCATAGAGGCAGCTGTCAGAACACGCACACTCGATTGTTCACCAAAACATATGCAGACGCGTCCTTAGCCTGTAGATTTGGATGCACAGAGTTCCCTGTGTTCGCAAGAGACAAGGGAATCGCGTCTGTGCGCACAGAAGCAATAGCGGACCGTTTCCCTCGGAGTGAACGCGAAAGAGCCGTCTATATACTCGCAGACACGCGAACGTGCCTCAATGCGGTCACAGAGGCAGCAGCTTTTGCACAGATGCTCCTGGTGATTCTGGCACTTTCCAGGCACACTCCTGAAAGTCGCGCACACTGCTGTTCACTCGCTAAACGACCTCTTGGGAAACACGTCTCCGGTCGACGGACCGCTCAGATTGCTTCTCGTGTAACTGTGAACTGTGTCAGCGCAGGGAATCCGTCTCTGTTGAGCAGATGTCGATCCTGCCTCGCTTTTGCTTTGTTGCCTCTACCAAGATGATTTCCCGTTTCTCTCTTCACTGGAGCAGGCAGACACAGCCAACGCACATCAAGTGTCAAGAGACACGCTCTGCTGAGCTCAACGCTTGTGCAGATGCACATGTGCGACGAAGTCAACACACGTGCTTGTGGAGAGAAAGAAAGGGACTCCCAGGCGTGTGGAGCGACGGGGAGAAAGAGCGGGCGCTGAGGAACACAGTTTCAAACAGACTGTCTCCACACAAACAGGAACCTGTCTGCAGGTATCCTAGATCTTGATTCTTGAACTTGAGGAAACACGCGTCTGAGCAAAACTCCCAAACGCTTCCAGGAAAGACACAGGCTCTCCCACAAGCACACAAGTGTTTGCCCTCAGCTATAGATCAGGGACAAGCCTGTGAAGAGATGCCCTGCTATTCTTTCGCCTTATGGCATCATGTGTTTCGTTCCTCTTGGAGATCGATTGTTAAACGTCTTTCCTAGGGCGACTGTGAAGCATTTGCCAGCGGAGGAGAAGTAGCACGGAGCAGCATTCAGTACTGCCTACGAGTGTCTTTGCTACCCTACTAGCGGAGCTCCAAGAACAGGCACACATCTTCAGGTACCTTCCAAATGTGGATTCCCCTGCAGCCCCGTAGGCGGGCGTGCAGTACGCCAACCGTCAACGGACGTTTTTCCCCTCAAGCCTGTCAGGACGTTGCTCGTCCGTCTTTCCCTCAATAGATGGGAGTAGGCGCGCTTGCGGATGTGTGCGTGTGTGTGGCCACGCGTTTGCTTAGGCATCAGTGTGTGAAAAGGTAGGTGCTTTTCTCTAGCTGCGTGTGCGTGCACGTGGTGCTGGGTGCACATCCCTGGGTGCTCGTGGAAAGGTTTCTGCATGGTTTTCGCTGAGGAATCGTGTGTGTGCACATGGACAAAGAGAAGGCGCAGCAACCAGGTTCCAGCGCCGAAGAAGGCAAAAGGCGAGGTTTCCGGCGCTATCTCCTTCTCTCCCCAGAGCTAGTCGCGCAAAGCAAGCCGCTAAGCCGGCGACCGGCAAGAGAGCTACAACGAAGCATGCCGAACGGAGAAAATAGCAGCAGCTCATCTGTTCACACCTTGTTTCTGCCATGTGCTTGAACGCCAAGACGTTCGCGCTTCTGTGAGATGAAAGACGTCCTTCTGCATATGTGGTTGCTCACACCGGTGCACTTGTTAGTGTATCCATTCAGTCCTGGGCTGCGGGGCATTCAGAAGTGGCTCTGTGGAGACGTCTGCATAGAGGCAGCTGTCAGAACACGCACACTCGATTGTTCACCAAAACATATGCAGACGCGTCCTTAGCCTGTAGATTTGGATGCACAGAGTTCCCTGTGTTCGCAAGAGACAAGGGAATCGCGTCTGTGCGCACAGAAGCAATAGCGGACCGTTTCCCTCGGAGTGAACGCGAAAGAGCCGTCTATATACTCGCAGACACGCGAACGTGCCTCAATGCGGTCACAGAGGCAGCAGCTTTTGCACAGATGCTCCTGGTGATTCTGGCACTTTCCAGGCACACTCCTGAAAGTCGCGCACACTGCTGTTCACTCGCTAAACGACCTCTTGGGAAACACGTCTCCGGTCGACGGACCGCTCAGATTGCTTCTCGTGTAACTGTGAACTGTGTCAGCGCAGGGAATCCGTCTCTGTTGAGCAGATGTCAATCCTGCCTCGCTTTTGCTTTGTTGCCTCTACCAAGATGATTTCCCGTTTCTCTCTTCACTGGAGCAGGCAGACACAGCCAACGCACATCAAGTGTCAAGAGACACGCTCTGCTGAGCTCAACGCTTGTGCAGATGCACATGTGCGACGAAGTCAACACACGTGCTTGTGGAGAGAAAGAAAGGGACTCCCAGGCGTGTGGAGCGACGGGGAGAAAGAGCGGGCGCTGAGGAACACAGTTTCAAACAGACTGTCTCCACACAAACAGGCACCTGTCTGCAGGTATCCTAGATCTTGATTCTTGAACTTGAGGAAACACGCGTCTGAGCAAAACTCCCAAACGCTTCCAGGAAAGACACAGGCTCTCCCACAAGCACACAAGTGTTTGCCCTCAGCTATAGATCAGGGACAAGCCTGTGAAGAGATGCCCTGCTATTCTTTCGCCTTATGGCATCATGTGTTTCGTTCCTCTTGGAGATCGATTGTTAAACGTCTTTCCTCGGGCGACTGTGAAGCATTTGCCAGCGGAGGAGAAGTAGCACGGAGCAGCATTCAGTACTGCCTACGAGTGTCTTTGCTACCCTACTAGCGGAGCTCCAAGAACAGGCACACATCTTCAGGTACCTTCCAAATGTGGATTCCCCTGCAGCCCCGTAGGCGGGCGTGCAGTACGCCAACCGTCAACGGACGTTTTTCCCCTCAAGCCTGTCAGGACGTTGCTCGTCCGTCTTTCCCTCAATAGATGGGAGTAGGCGCGCTTGCGGATGTGTGCGTGTGTGTGGCCACGCGTTTGCTTAGGCATCAGTGTGTGAAAAGGTAGGTGCTTTTCTCTAGCTGCGTGTGCGTGCACGTGGTGCTGGGTGCACATCCCTGGGTGCTCGTGGAAAGGTTTCTGCATGGTTTTCGCTGAGGAATCGTGTGTGTGCACATGGACAAAGAGAAGGCGCAGCAACCAGGTTCCAGCGCCGAAGAAGGCAAAAGGCGAGGTTTCCGGCGCTATCTCCTTCTCTCCCCAGAGCTAGTCGCGCAAAGCAAGCCGCTAAGCCGGCGACCGGCAAGAGAGCTACAACGAAGCATGCCGAACGGAGAAAATAGCAGCAGCTCATCTGTTCACACCTTGTTTCTGCCATGTGCTTGAACGCCAAGACGTTCGCGCTTCTGTGAGATGAAAGACGTCCTTCTGCATATGTGGTTGCTCACACCGGTGCACTTGTTAGTGTATCCATTCAGTCCTGGGCTGCGGGGCATTCAGAAGTGGCTCTGTGGAGACGTCTGCATAGAGGCAGCTGTCAGAACACGCACACTCGATTGTTCACCAAAACATATGCAGACGCGTCCTTAGCCTGTAGATTTGGATGCACAGAGTTCCCTGTGTTCGCAAGAGACAAGGGAATCGCGTCTGTGCGCACAGAAGCAATAGCGGACCGTTTCCCTCGGAGTGAACGCGAAAGAGCCGTCTATATACTCGCAGACACGCGAACGTGCCTCAATGCGGTCACAGAGGCAGCAGCTTTTGCACAGATGCTCCTGGTGATTCTGGCACTTTCCAGGCACACTCCTGAAAGTCGCGCACACTGCTGTTCACTCGCTAAACGACCTCTTGGGAAACACGTCTCCGGTCGACGGACCGCTCAGATTGCTTCTCGTGTAACTGTGAACTGTGTCAGCGCAGGGAATCCGTCTCTGTTGAGCAGATGTCAATCCTGCCTCGCTTTTGCTTTGTTGCCTCTACCAAGATGATTTCCCGTTTCTCTCTTCACTGGAGCAGGCAGACACAGCCAACGCACATCAAGTGTCAAGAGACACGCTCTGCTGAGCTCAACGCTTGTGCAGATGCACATGTGCGACGAAGTCAACACACGTGCTTGTGGAGAGAAAGAAAGGGACTCCCAGGCGTGTGGAGCGACGGGGAGAAAGAGCGGGCGCTGAGGAACACAGTTTCAAACAGACTGTCTCCACACAAACAGGCACCTGTCTGCAGGTATCCTAGATCTTGATTCTTGAACTTGAGGAAACACGCGTCTGAGCAAAACTCCCAAACGCTTCCAGGAAAGACACAGGCTCTCCCACAAGCACACAAGTGTTTGCCCTCAGCTATAGATCAGGGACAAGCCTGTGAAGAGATGCCCTGCTATTCTTTCGCCTTATGGCATCATGTGTTTCGTTCCTCTTGGAGATCGATTGTTAAACGTCTTTCCTAGGGCGACTGTGAAGCATTTGCCAGCGGAGGAGAAGTAGCACGGAGCAGCATTCAGTACTGCCTACGAGTGTCTTTGCTACCCTACTAGCGGAGCTCCAAGAACAGGCACACATCTTCAGGTACCTTCCAAATGTGGATTCCCCTGCAGCCCCGTAGGCGGGCGTGCAGTACGCCAACCGTCAACGGACGTTTTTCCCCTCAAGCCTGTCAGGACGTTGCTCGTCCGTCTTTCCCTCAATAGATGGGAGTAGGCGCGCTTGCGGATGTGTGCGTGTGTGTGGCCACGCGTTTGCTTAGGCATCAGTGTGTGAAAAGGTAGGTGCTTTTCTCTAGCTGCGTGTGCGTGCACGTGGTGCTGGGTGCACATCCCTGGGTGCTCGTGGAAAGGTTTCTGCATGGTTTTCGCTGAGGAATCGTGTGTGTGCACATGGACAAAGAGAAGGCGCAGCAACCAGGTTCCAGCGCCGAAGAAGGCAAAAGGCGAGGTTTCCGGCGCTATCTCCTTCTCTCCCCAGAGCTAGTCGCGCAAAGCAAGCCGCTAAGCCGGCGACCGGCAAGAGAGCTACAACGAAGCATGCCGAACGGAGAAAATAGCAGCAGCTCATCTGTTCACACCTTGTTTCTGCCATGTGCTTGAACGCCAAGACGTTCGCGCTTCTGTGAGATGAAAGACGTCCTTCTGCATATGTGGTTGCTCACACCGGTGCACTTGTTAGTGTATCCATTCAGTCCTGGGCTGCGGGGCATTCAGAAGTGGCTCTGTGGAGACGTCTGCATAGAGGCAGCTGTCAGAACACGCACACTCGATTGTTCACCAAAACATATGCAGACGCGTCCTTAGCCTGTAGATTTGGATGCACAGAGTTCCCTGTGTTCGCAAGAGACAAGGGAATCGCGTCTGTGCGCACAGAAGCAATAGCGGACCGTTTCCCTCGGAGTGAACGCGAAAGAGCCGTCTATATACTCGCAGACACGCGAACGTGCCTCAATGCGGTCACAGAGGCAGCAGCTTTTGCACAGATGCTCCTGGTGATTCTGGCACTTTCCAGGCACACTCCTGAAAGTCGCGCACACTGCTGTTCACTCGCTAAACGACCTCTTGGGAAACACGTCTCCGGTCGACGGACCGCTCAGATTGCTTCTCGTGTAACTGTGAACTGTGTCAGCGCAGGGAATCCGTCTCTGTTGAGCAGATGTCAATCCTGCCTCGCTTTTGCTTTGTTGCCTCTACCAAGATGATTTCCCGTTTCTCTCTTCACTGGAGCAGGCAGACACAGCCAACGCACATCAAGTGTCAAGAGACACGCTCTGCTGAGCTCAACGCTTGTGCAGATGCACATGTGCGACGAAGTCAACACACGTGCTTGTGGAGAGAAAGAAAGGGACTCCCAGGCGTGTGGAGCGACGGGGAGAAAGAGCGGGCGCTGAGGAACACAGTTTCAAACAGACTGTCTCCACACAAACAGGCACCTGTCTGCAGGTATCCTAGATCTTGATTCTTGAACTTGAGGAAACACGCGTCTGAGCAAAACTCCCAAACGCTTCCAGGAAAGACACAGGCTCTCCCACAAGCACACAAGTGTTTGCCCTCAGCTATAGATCAGGGACAAGCCTGTGAAGAGATGCCCTGCTATTCTTTCGCCTTATGGCATCATGTGTTTCGTTCCTCTTGGAGATCGATTGTTAAACGTCTTTCCTCGGGCGACTGTGAAGCATTTGCCAGCGGAGGAGAAGTAGCACGGAGCAGCATTCAGTACTGCCTACGAGTGTCTTTGCTACCCTACTAGCGGAGCTCCAAGAACAGGCACACATCTTCAGGTACCTTCCAAATGTGGATTCCCCTGCAGCCCCGTAGGCGGGCGTGCAGTACGCCAACCGTCAACGGACGTTTTTCCCCTCAAGCCTGTCAGGACGTTGCTCGTCCGTCTTTCCCTCAATAGATGGGAGTAGGCGCGCTTGCGGATGTGTGCGTGTGTGTGGCCACGCGTTTGCTTAGGCATCAGTGTGTGAAAAGGTAGGTGCTTTTCTCTAGCTGCGTGTGCGTGCACGTGGTGCTGGGTGCACATCCCTGGGTGCTCGTGGAAAGGTTTCTGCATGGTTTTCGCTGAGGAATCGTGTGTGTGCACATGGACAAAGAGAAGGCGCAGCAACCAGGTTCCAGCGCCGAAGAAGGCAAAAGGCGAGGTTTCCGGCGCTATCTCCTTCTCTCCCCAGAGCTAGTCGCGCAAAGCAAGCCGCTAAGCCGGCGACCGGCAAGAGAGCTACAACGAAGCATGCCGAACGGAGAAAATAGCAGCAGCTCATCTGTTCACACCTTGTTTCTGCCATGTGCTTGAACGCCAAGACGTTCGCGCTTCTGTGAGATGAAAGACGTCCTTCTGCATATGTGGTTGCTCACACCGGTGCACTTGTTAGTGTATCCATTCAGTCCTGGGCTGCGGGGCATTCAGAAGTGGCTCTGTGGAGACGTCTGCATAGAGGCAGCTGTCAGAACACGCACACTCGATTGTTCACCAAAACATATGCAGACGCGTCCTTAGCCTGTAGATTTGGATGCACAGAGTTCCCTGTGTTCGCAAGAGACAAGGGAATCGCGTCTGTGCGCACAGAAGCAATAGCGGACCGTTTCCCTCGGAGTGAACGCGAAAGAGCCGTCTATATACTCGCAGACACGCGAACGTGCCTCAATGCGGTCACAGAGGCAGCAGCTTTTGCACAGATGCTCCTGGTGATTCTGGCACTTTCCAGGCACACTCCTGAAAGTCGCGCACACTGCTGTTCACTCGCTAAACGACCTCTTGGGAAACACGTCTCCGGTCGACGGACCGCTCAGATTGCTTCTCGTGTAACTGTGAACTGTGTCAGCGCAGGGAATCCGTCTCTGTTGAGCAGATGTCGATCCTGCCTCGCTTTTGCTTTGTTGCCTCTACCAAGATGATTTCCCGTTTCTCTCTTCACTGGAGCAGGCAGACACAGCCAACGCACATCAAGTGTCAAGAGACACGCTCTGCTGAGCTCAACGCTTGTGCAGATGCACATGTGCGACGAAGTCAACACACGTGCTTGTGGAGAGAAAGAAAGGGACTCCCAGGCGTGTGGAGCGACGGGGAGAAAGAGCGGGCGCTGAGGAACACAGTTTCAAACAGACTGTCTCCACACAAACAGGCACCTGTCTGCAGGTATCCTAGATCTTGATTCTTGAACTTGAGGAAACACGCGTCTGAGCAAAACTCCCAAACGCTTCCAGGAAAGACACAGGCTCTCCCACAAGCACACAAGTGTTTGCCCTCAGCTATAGATCAGGGACAAGCCTGTGAAGAGATGCCCTGCTATTCTTTCGCCTTATGGCATCATGTGTTTCGTTCCTCTTGGAGATCGATTGTTAAACGTCTTTCCTCGGGCGACTGTGAAGCATTTGCCAGCGGAGGAGAAGTAGCACGGAGCAGCATTCAGTACTGCCTACGAGTGTCTTTGCTACCCTACTAGCGGAGCTCCAAGAACAGGCACACATCTTCAGGTACCTTCCAAATGTGGATTCCCCTGCAGCCCCGTAGGCGGGCGTGCAGTACGCCAACCGTCAACGGACGTTTTTCCCCTCAAGCCTGTCAGGACGTTGCTCGTCCGTCTTTCCCTCAATAGATGGGAGTAGGCGCGCTTGCGGATGTGTGCGTGTGTGTGGCCACGCGTTTGCTTAGGCATCAGTGTGTGAAAAGGTAGGTGCTTTTCTCTAGCTGCGTGTGCGTGCACGTGGTGCTGGGTGCACATCCCTGGGTGCTCGTGGAAAGGTTTCTGCATGGTTTTCGCTGAGGAATCGTGTGTGTGCACATGGACAAAGAGAAGGCGCAGCAACCAGGTTCCAGCGCCGAAGAAGGCAAAAGGCGAGGTTTCCGGCGCTATCTCCTTCTCTCCCCAGAGCTAGTCGCGCAAAGCAAGCCGCTAAGCCGGCGACCGGCAAGAGAGCTACAACGAAGCATGCCGAACGGAGAAAATAGCAGCAGCTCATCTGTTCACACCTTGTTTCTGCCATGTGCTTGAACGCCAAGACGTTCGCGCTTCTGTGAGATGAAAGACGTCCTTCTGCATATGTGGTTGCTCACACCGGTGCACTTGTTAGTGTATCCATTCAGTCCTGGGCTGCGGGGCATTCAGAAGTGGCTCTGTGGAGACGTCTGCATAGAGGCAGCTGTCAGAACACGCACACTCGATTGTTCACCAAAACATATGCAGACGCGTCCTTAGCCTGTAGATTTGGATGCACAGAGTTCCCTGTGTTCGCAAGAGACAAGGGAATCGCGTCTGTGCGCACAGAAGCAATAGCGGACCGTTTCCCTCGGAGTGAACGCGAAAGAGCCGTCTATATACTCGCAGACACGCGAACGTGCCTCAATGCGGTCACAGAGGCAGCAGCTTTTGCACAGATGCTCCTGGTGATTCTGGCACTTTCCAGGCACACTCCTGAAAGTCGCGCACACTGCTGTTCACTCGCTAAACGACCTCTTGGGAAACACGTCTCCGGTCGACGGACCGCTCAGATTGCTTCTCGTGTAACTGTGAACTGTGTCAGCGCAGGGAATCCGTCTCTGTTGAGCAGATGTCGATCCTGCCTCGCTTTTGCTTTGTTGCCTCTACCAAGATGATTTCCCGTTTCTCTCTTCACTGGAGCAGGCAGACACAGCCAACGCACATCAAGTGTCAAGAGACACGCTCTGCTGAGCTCAACGCTTGTGCAGATGCACATGTGCGACGAAGTCAACACACGTGCTTGTGGAGAGAAAGAAAGGGACTCCCAGGCGTGTGGAGCGACGGGGAGAAAGAGCGGGCGCTGAGGAACACAGTTTCAAACAGACTGTCTCCACACAAACAGGCACCTGTCTGCAGGTATCCTAGATCTTGATTCTTGAACTTGAGGAAACACGCGTCTGAGCAAAACTCCCAAACGCTTCCAGGAAAGACACAGGCTCTCCCACAAGCACACAAGTGTTTGCCCTCAGCTATAGATCAGGGACAAGCCTGTGAAGAGATGCCCTGCTATTCTTTCGCCTTATGGCATCATGTGTTTCGTTCCTCTTGGAGATCGATTGTTAAACGTCTTTCCTCGGGCGACACTGAAGCATTTGCCAGCGGAGGAGAAGTAGCACGGAGCAGCATTCAGTACTGCCTACGAGTGTCTTTGCTACCCTACTAGCGGAGCTCCAAGAACAGGCACACATCTTCAGGTACCTTCCAAATGTGGATTCCCCTGCAGCCCCGTAGGCGGGCGTGCAGTACGCCAACCGTCAACGGACGTTTTTCCCCTCAAGCCTGTCAGGACGTTGCTCGTCCGTCTTTCCCTCAATAGATGGGAGTAGGCGCGCTTGCGGATGTGTGCGTGTGTGTGGCCACGCGTTTGCTTAGGCATCAGTGTGTGAAAAGGTAGGTGCTTTTCTCTAGCTGCGTGTGCGTGCACGTGGTGCTGGGTGCACATCCCTGGGTGCTCGTGGAAAGGTTTCTGCATGGTTTTCGCTGAGGAATCGTGTGTGTGCACATGGACAAAGAGAAGGCGCAGCAACCAGGTTCCAGCGCCGAAGAAGGCAAAAGGCGAGGTTTCCGGCGCTATCTCCTTCTCTCCCCAGAGCTAGTCGCGCAAAGCAAGCCGCTAAGCCGGCGACCGGCAAGAGAGCTACAACGAAGCATGCCGAACGGAGAAAATAGCAGCAGCTCATCTGTTCACACCTTGTTTCTGCCATGTGCTTGAACGCCAAGACGTTCGCGCTTCTGTGAGATGAAAGACGTCCTTCTGCATATGTGGTTGCTCACACCGGTGCACTTGTTAGTGTATCCATTCAGTCCTGGGCTGCGGGGCATTCAGAAGTGGCTCTGTGGAGACGTCTGCATAGAGGCAGCTGTCAGAACACGCACACTCGATTGTTCACCAAAACATACGCAGACGCGTCCTTAGCCTGTAGATTTGGATGCACAGAGTTCCCTGTGTTCGCAAGAGACAAGGGAATCGCGTCTGTGCGCACAGAAGCAATAGCGGACCGTTTCCCTCGGAGTGAACGCGAAAGAGCCGTCTATATACTCGCAGACACGCGAACGTGCCTCAATGCGGTCACAGAGGCAGCAGCTTTTGCACAGATGCTCCTGGTGATTCTGGCACTTTCCAGGCACACTCCTGAAAGTCGCGCACACTGCTGTTCACTCGCTAAACGACCTCTTGGGAAACACGTCTCCGGTCGACGGACCGCTCAGATTGCTTCTCGTGTAACTGTGAACTGTGTCAGCGCAGGGAATCCGTCTCTGTTGAGCAGATGTCAATCCTGCCTCGCTTTTGCTTTGTTGCCTCTACCAAGATGATTTCCCGTTTCTCTCTTCACTGGAGCAGGCAGACACAGCCAACGCACATCAAGTGTCAAGAGACACGCTCTGCTGAGCTCAACGCTTGTGCAGATGCACATGTGCGACGAAGTCAACACACGTGCTTGTGGAGAGAAAGAAAGGGACTCCCAGGCGTGTGGAGCGACGGGGAGAAAGAGCGGGCGCTGAGGAACACAGTTTCAAACAGACTGTCTCCACACAAACAGGCACCTGTCTGCAGGTATCCTAGATCTTGATTCTTGAACTTGAGGAAACACGCGTCTGAGCAAAACTCCCAAACGCTTCCAGGAAAGACACAGGCTCTCCCACAAGCACACAAGTGTTTGCCCTCAGCTATAGATCAGGGACAAGCCTGTGAAGAGATGCCCTGCTATTCTTTCGCCTTATGGCATCATGTGTTTCGTTCCTCTTGGAGATCGATTGTTAAACGTCTTTCCTCGGGCGACTGTGAAGCATTTGCCAGCGGAGGAGAAGTAGCACGGAGCAGCATTCAGTACTGCCTACGAGTGTCTTTGCTACCCTACTAGCGGAGCTCCAAGAACAGGCACACATCTTCAGGTACCTTCCAAATGTGGATTCCCCTGCAGCCCCGTAGGCGGGCGTGCAGTACGCCAACCGTCAACGGACGTTTTTCCCCTCAAGCCTGTCAGGACGTTGCTCGTCCGTCTTTCCCTCAATAGATGGGAGTAGGCGCGCTTGCGGATGTGTGCGTGTGTGTGGCCACGCGTTTGCTTAGGCATCAGTGTGTGAAAAGGTAGGTGCTTTTCTCTAGCTGCGTGTGCGTGCACGTGGTGCTGGGTGCACATCCCTGGGTGCTCGTGGAAAGGTTTCTGCATGGTTTTCGCTGAGGAATCGTGTGTGTGCACATGGACAAAGAGAAGGCGCAGCAACCAGGTTCCAGCGCCGAAGAAGGCAAAAGGCGAGGTTTCCGGCGCTATCTCCTTCTCTCCCCAGAGCTAGTCGCGCAAAGCAAGCCGCTAAGCCGGCGACCGGCAAGAGAGCTACAACGAAGCATGCCGAACGGAGAAAATAGCAGCAGCTCATCTGTTCACACCTTGTTTCTGCCATGTGCTTGAACGCCAAGACGTTCGCGCTTCTGTGAGATGAAAGACGTCCTTCTGCATATGTGGTTGCTCACACCGGTGCACTTGTTAGTGTATCCATTCAGTCCTGGGCTGCGGGGCATTCAGAAGTGGCTCTGTGGAGACGTCTGCATAGAGGCAGCTGTCAGAACACGCACACTCGATTGTTCACCAAAACATATGCAGACGCGTCCTTAGCCTGTAGATTTGGATGCACAGAGTTCCCTGTGTTCGCAAGAGACAAGGGAATCGCGTCTGTGCGCACAGAAGCAATAGCGGACCGTTTCCCTCGGAGTGAACGCGAAAGAGCCGTCTATATACTCGCAGACACGCGAACGTGCCTCAATGCGGTCACAGAGGCAGCAGCTTTTGCACAGATGCTCCTGGTGATTCTGGCACTTTCCAGGCACACTCCTGAAAGTCGCGCACACTGCTGTTCACTCGCTAAACGACCTCTTGGGAAACACGTCTCCGGTCGACGGACCGCTCAGATTGCTTCTCGTGTAACTGTGAACTGTGTCAGCGCAGGGAATCCGTCTCTGTTGAGCAGATGTCAATCCTGCCTCGCTTTTGCTTTGTTGCCTCTACCAAGATGATTTCCCGTTTCTCTCTTCACTGGAGCAGGCAGACACAGCCAACGCACATCAAGTGTCAAGAGACACGCTCTGCTGAGCTCAACGCTTGTGCAGATGCACATGTGCGACGAAGTCAACACACGTGCTTGTGGAGAGAAAGAAAGGGACTCCCAGGCGTGTGGAGCGACGGGGAGAAAGAGCGGGCGCTGAGGAACACAGTTTCAAACAGACTGTCTCCACACAAACAGGCACCTGTCTGCAGGTATCCTAGATCTTGATTCTTGAACTTGAGGAAACACGCGTCTGAGCAAAACTCCCAAACGCTTCCAGGAAAGACACAGGCTCTCCCACAAGCACACAAGTGTTTGCCCTCAGCTATAGATCAGGGACAAGCCTGTGAAGAGATGCCCTGCTATTCTTTCGCCTTATGGCATCATGTGTTTCGTTCCTCTTGGAGATCGATTGTTAAACGTCTTTCCTCGGGCGACTGTGAAGCATTTGCCAGCGGAGGAGAAGTAGCACGGAGCAGCATTCAGTACTGCCTACGAGTGTCTTTGCTACCCTACTAGCGGAGCTCCAAGAACAGGCACACATCTTCAGGTACCTTCCAAATGTGGATTCCCCTGCAGCCCCGTAGGCGGGCGTGCAGTACGCCAACCGTCAACGGACGTTTTTCCCCTCAAGCCTGTCAGGACGTTGCTCGTCCGTCTTTCCCTCAATAGATGGGAGTAGGCGCGCTTGCGGATGTGTGCGTGTGTGTGGCCACGCGTTTGCTTAGGCATCAGTGTGTGAAAAGGTAGGTGCTTTTCTCTAGCTGCGTGTGCGTGCACGTGGTGCTGGGTGCACATCCCTGGGTGCTCGTGGAAAGGTTTCTGCATGGTTTTCGCTGAGGAATCGTGTGTGTGCACATGGACAAAGAGAAGGCGCAGCAACCAGGTTCCAGCGCCGAAGAAGGCAAAAGGCGAGGTTTCCGGCGCTATCTCCTTCTCTCCCCAGAGCTAGTCGCGCAAAGCAAGCCGCTAAGCCGGCGACCGGCAAGAGAGCTACAACGAAGCATGCCGAACGGAGAAAATAGCAGCAGCTCATCTGTTCACACCTTGTTTCTGCCATGTGCTTGAACGCCAAGACGTTCGCGCTTCTGTGAGATGAAAGACGTCCTTCTGCATATGTGGTTGCTCACACCGGTGCACTTGTTAGTGTATCCATTCAGTCCTGGGCTGCGGGGCATTCAGAAGTGGCTCTGTGGAGACGTCTGCATAGAGGCAGCTGTCAGAACACGCACACTCGATTGTTCACCAAAACATATGCAGACGCGTCCTTAGCCTGTAGATTTGGATGCACAGAGTTCCCTGTGTTCGCAAGAGACAAGGGAATCGCGTCTGTGCGCACAGAAGCAATAGCGGACCGTTTCCCTCGGAGTGAACGCGAAAGAGCCGTCTATATACTCGCAGACACGCGAACGTGCCTCAATGCGGTCACAGAGGCAGCAGCTTTTGCACAGATGCTCCTGGTGATTCTGGCACTTTCCAGGCACACTCCTGAAAGTCGCGCACACTGCTGTTCACTCGCTAAACGACCTCTTGGGAAACACGTCTCCGGTCGACGGACCGCTCAGATTGCTTCTCGTGTAACTGTGAACTGTGTCAGCGCAGGGAATCCGTCTCTGTTGAGCAGATGTCAATCCTGCCTCGCTTTTGCTTTGTTGCCTCTACCAAGATGATTTCCCGTTTCTCTCTTCACTGGAGCAGGCAGACACAGCCAACGCACATCAAGTGTCAAGAGACACGCTCTGCTGAGCTCAACGCTTGTGCAGATGCACATGTGCGACGAAGTCAACACACGTGCTTGTGGAGAGAAAGAAAGGGACTCCCAGGCGTGTGGAGCGACGGGGAGAAAGAGCGGGCGCTGAGGAACACAGTTTCAAACAGACTGTCTCCACACAAACAGGCACCTGTCTGCAGGTATCCTAGATCTTGATTCTTGAACTTGAGGAAACACGCGTCTGAGCAAAACTCCCAAACGCTTCCAGGAAAGACACAGGCTCTCCCACAAGCACACAAGTGTTTGCCCTCAGCTATAGATCAGGGACAAGCCTGTGAAGAGATGCCCTGCTATTCTTTCGCCTTATGGCATCATGTGTTTCTTTCCTCTTGGGAATCGATTGTTAAACGTCTTTCCTCGGGCGACTGTGAAGCATTTGCCAGCGGAGGAGAAGTAGCACGGAGCAGCATTCAGTACTGCCTACGAGTGTCTTTGCTACCCTACTAGCGGAGCTCCAAGAACAGGCACACATCTTCAGGTACCTTCCAAATGTGGATTCCCCTGCAGCCCCGTAGGCGGGCGTGCAGTACGCCAACCGTCAACGGACGTTTTTCCCCTCAAGCCTGTCAGGACGTTGCTCGTCCGTCTTTCCCTCAATAGATGGGAGTAGGCGCGCTTGCGGATGTGTGCGTGTGTGTGGCCACGCGTTTGCTTAGGCATCAGTGTGTGAAAAGGTAGGTGCTTTTCTCTAGCTGCGTGTGCGTGCACGTGGTGCTGGGTGCACATCCCTGGGTGCTCGTGGAAAGGTTTCTGCATGGTTTTCGCTGAGGAATCGTGTGTGTGCACATGGACAAAGAGAAGGCGCAGCAACCAGGTTCCAGCGCCGAAGAAGGCAAAAGGCGAGGTTTCCGGCGCTATCTCCTTCTCTCCCCAGAGCTAGTCGCGCAAAGCAAGCCGCTAAGCCGGCGACCGGCAAGAGAGCTACAACGAAGCATGCCGAACGGAGAAAATAGCAGCAGCTCATCTGTTCACACCTTGTTTCTGCCATGTGCTTGAACGCCAAGACGTTCGCGCTTCTGTGAGATGAAAGACGTCCTTCTGCATATGTGGTTGCTCACACCGGTGCACTTGTTAGTGTATCCATTCAGTCCTGGGCTGCGGGGCATTCAGAAGTGGCTCTGTGGAGACGTCTGCATAGAGGCAGCTGTCAGAACACGCACACTCGATTGTTCACCAAAACATATGCAGACGCGTCCTTAGCCTGTAGATTTGGATGCACAGAGTTCCCTGTGTTCGCAAGAGACAAGGGAATCGCGTCTGTGCGCACAGAAGCAATAGCGGACCGTTTCCCTCGGAGTGAACGCGAAAGAGCCGTCTATATACTCGCAGACACGCGAACGTGCCTCAATGCGGTCACAGAGGCAGCAGCTTTTGCACAGATGCTCCTGGTGATTCTGGCACTTTCCAGGCACACTCCTGAAAGTCGCGCACACTGCTGTTCACTCGCTAAACGACCTCTTGGGAAACACGTCTCCGGTCGACGGACCGCTCAGATTGCTTCTCGTGTAACTGTGAACTGTGTCAGCGCAGGGAATCCGTCTCTGTTGAGCAGATGTCAATCCTGCCTCGCTTTTGCTTTGTTGCCTCTACCAAGATGATTTCCCGTTTCTCTCTTCACTGGAGCAGGCAGACACAGCCAACGCACATCAAGTGTCAAGAGACACGCTCTGCTGAGCTCAACGCTTGTGCAGATGCACATGTGCGACGAAGTCAACACACGTGCTTGTGGAGAGAAAGAAAGGGACTCCCAGGCGTGTGGAGCGACGGGGAGAAAGAGCGGGCGCTGAGGAACACAGTTTCAAACAGACTGTCTCCACACAAACAGGCACCTGTCTGCAGGTATCCTAGATCTTGATTCTTGAACTTGAGGAAACACGCGCCTGAGCAAAACTCCCAAACGCTTCCAGGAAAGACACAGGCTCTCCCACAAGCACACAAGTGTTTGCCCTCAGCTATAGATCAGGGACAAGCCTGTGAAGAGATGCCCTGCTATTCTTTCGCCTTATGGCATCATGTGTTTCGTTCCTCTTGGAGATCGATTGTTAAAGGTCTTTCCTCGGGCGACTGTGAAGCATTTGCCAGCGGAGGAGAAGTAGCACGGAGCAGCATTCAGTACTGCCTACGAGTGTCTTTGCTACCCTACTAGCGGAGCTCCAAGAACAGGCACACATCTTCAGGTACCTTCCAAATGTGGATTCCCCTGCAGCCCCGTAGGCGGGCGTGCAGTACGCCAACCGTCAACGGACGTTTTTCCCCTCAAGCCTGTCAGGACGTTGCTCGTCCGTCTTTCCCTCAATAGATGGGAGTAGGCGCGCTTGCGGATGTGTGCGTGTGTGTGGCCACGCGTTTGCTTAGGCATCAGTGTGTGAAAAGGTAGGTGCTTTTCTCTAGCTGCGTGTGCGTGCACGTGGTGCTGGGTGCACATCCCTGGGTGCTCGTGGAAAGGTTTCTGCATGGTTTTCGCTGAGGAATCGTGTGTGTGCACATGGACAAAGAGAAGGCGCAGCAACCAGGTTCCAGCGCCGAAGAAGGCAAAAGGCGAGGTTTCCGGCGCTATCTCCTTCTCTCCCCAGAGCTAGTCGCGCAAAGCAAGCCGCTAAGCCGGCGACCGGCAAGAGAGCTACAACGAAGCATGCCGAACGGAGAAAATAGCAGCAGCTCATCTGTTCACACCTTGTTTCTGCCATGTGCTTGAACGCCAAGACGTTCGCGCTTCTGTGAGATGAAAGACGTCCTTCTGCATATGTGGTTGCTCACACCGGTGCACTTGTTAGTGTATCCATTCAGTCCTGGGCTGCGGGGCATTCAGAAGTGGCTCTGTGGAGACGTCTGCATAGAGGCAGCTGTCAGAACACGCACACTCGATTGTTCACCAAAACATATGCAGACGCGTCCTTAGCCTGTAGATTTGGATGCACAGAGTTCCCTGTGTTCGCAAGAGACAAGGGAATCGCGTCTGTACGCACAGAAGCAATAGCGGACCGTTTCCCTCGGAGTGAACGCGAAAGAGCCGTCTATATACTCGCAGACACGGGAACGTGCCTCAATGCGGTCACAGAGGCAGCAGCTTTTGCACAGATGCTCCTGGTGATTCTGGCACTTTCCAGGCACACTCCTGAAAGTCGCGCACACTGCTGTTCACTCGCTAAACGACCTCTTGGGAAACACGTCTCCGGTCGACGGACCGCTCAGATTGCTTCTCGTGTAACTGTGAACTGTGTCAGCGCAGGGAATCCGTCTCTGTTGAGCAGATGTCAATCCTGCCTCGCTTTTGCTTTGTTGCCTCTACCAAGATGATTTCCCGTTTCTCTCTTCACTGGAGCAGGCAGACACAGCCAACGCACATCAAGTGTCAAGAGACACGCTCTGCTGAGCTCAACGCTTGTGCAGATGCACATGTGCGACGAAGTCAACACACGTGCTTGTGGAGAGAAAGAAAGGGACTCCCAGGCGTGTGGAGCGACGGGGAGAAAGAGCGGGCGCTGAGGAACACAGTTTCAAACAGACTGTCTCCACACAAACAGGCACCTGTCTGCAGGTATCCTAGATCTTGATTCTTGAACTTGAGGAAACACGCGTCTGAGCAAAACTCCCAAACGCTTCCAGGAAAGACACAGGCTCTCCCACAAGCACACAAGTGTTTGCCCTCAGCTATAGATCAGGGACAAGCCTGTGAAGAGATGCCCTGCTATTCTTTCGCCTTATGGCATCATGTGTTTCGTTCCTCTTGGAGATCGATTGTTAAACGTCTTTCCTCGGGCGACTGTGAAGCATTTGCCAGCGGAGGAGAAGTAGCACGGAGCAGCATTCAGTACTGCCTACGAGTGTCTTTGCTACCCTACTAGCGGAGCTCCAAGAACAGGCACACATCTTCAGGTACCTTCCAAATGTGGATTCCCCTGCAGCCCCGTAGGCGGGCGTGCAGTACGCCAACCGTCAACGGACGTTTTTCCCCTCAAGCCTGTCAGGACGTTGCTCGTCCGTCTTTCCCTCAATAGATGGGAGTAGGCGCGCTTGCGGATGTGTGCGTGTGTGTGGCCACGCGTTTGCTTAGGCATCAGTGTGTGAAAAGGTAGGTGCTTTTCTCTAGCTGCGTGTGCGTGCACGTGGTGCTGGGTGCACATCCCTGGGTGCTCGTGGAAAGGTTTCTGCATGGTTTTCGCTGAGGAATCGTGTGTGTGCACATGGACAAAGAGAAGGCGCAGCAACCAGGTTCCAGCGCCGAAGAAGGCAAAAGGCGAGGTTTCCGGCGCTATCTCCTTCTCTCCCCAGAGCTAGTCGCGCAAAGCAAGCCGCTAAGCCGGCGACCGGCAAGAGAGCTACAACGAAGCATGCCGAACGGAGAAAATAGCAGCAGCTCATCTGTTCACACCTTGTTTCTGCCATGTGCTTGAACGCCAAGACGTTCGCGCTTCTGTGAGATGAAAGACGTCCTTCTGCATATGTGGTTGCTCACACCGGTGCACTTGTTAGTGTATCCATTCAGTCCTGGGCTGCGGGGCATTCAGAAGTGGCTCTGTGGAGACGTCTGCATAGAGGCAGCTGTCAGAACACGCACACTCGATTGTTCACCAAAACATATGCAGACGCGTCCTTAGCCTGTAGATTTGGATGCACAGAGTTCCCTGTGTTCGCAAGAGACAAGGGAATCGCGTCTGTGCGCACAGAAGCAATAGCGGACCGTTTCCCTCGGAGTGAACGCGAAAGAGCCGTCTATATACTCGCAGACACGCGAACGTGCCTCAATGCGGTCACAGAGGCAGCAGCTTTTGCACAGATGCTCCTGGTGATTCTGGCACTTTCCAGGCACACTCCTGAAAGTCGCGCACACTGCTGTTCACTCGCTAAACGACCTCTTGGGAAACACGTCTCCGGTCGACGGACCGCTCAGATTGCTTCTCGTGTAACTGTGAACTGTGTCAGCGCAGGGAATCCGTCTCTGTTGAGCAGATGTCAATCCTGCCTCGCTTTTGCTTTGTTGCCTCTACCAAGATGATTTCCCGTTTCTCTCTTCACTGGAGCAGGCAGACACAGCCAACGCACATCAAGTGTCAAGAGACACGCTCTGCTGAGCTCAACGCTTGTGCAGATGCACATGTGCGACGAAGTCAACACACGTGCTTGTGGAGAGAAAGAAAGGGACTCCCAGGCGTGTGGAGCGACGGGGAGAAAGAGCGGGCGCTGAGGAACACAGTTTCAAACAGACTGTCTCCACACAAACAGGCACCTGTCTGCAGGTATCCTAGATCTTGATTCTTGAACTTGAGGAAACACGCGTCTGAGCAAAACTCCCAAACGCTTCCAGGAAAGACACAGGCTCTCCCACAAGCACACAAGTGTTTGCCCTCAGCTATAGATCAGGGACAAGCCTGTGAAGAGATGCCCTGCTATTCTTTCGCCTTATGGCATCATGTGTTTCGTTCCTCTTGGAGATCGATTGTTAAACGTCTTTCCTCGGGCGACTGTGAAGCATTTGCCAGCGGAGGAGAAGTAGCACGGAGCAGCATTCAGTACTGCCTACGAGTGTCTTTGCTACCCTACTAGCGGAGCTCCAAGAACAGGCACACATCTTCAGGTACCTTCCAAATGTGGATTCCCCTGCAGCCCCGTAGGCGGGCGTGCAGTACGCCAACCGTCAACGGACGTTTTTCCCCTCAAGCCTGTCAGGACGTTGCTCGTCCGTCTTTCCCTCAATAGATGGGAGTAGGCGCGCTTGCGGATGTGTGCGTGTGTGTGGCCACGCGTTTGCTTAGGCATCAGTGTGTGAAAAGGTAGGTGCTTTTCTCTAGCTGCGTGTGCGTGCACGTGGTGCTGGGTGCACATCCCTGGGTGCTCGTGGAAAGGTTTCTGCATGGTTTTCGCTGAGGAATCGTGTGTGTGCACATGGACAAAGAGAAGGCGCAGCAACCAGGTTCCAGCGCCGAAGAAGGCAAAAGGCGAGGTTTCCGGCGCTATCTCCTTCTCTCCCCAGAGCTAGTCGCGCAAAGCAAGCCGCTAAGCCGGCGACCGGCAAGAGAGCTACAACGAAGCATGCCGAACGGAGAAAATAGCAGCAGCTCATCTGTTCACACCTTGTTTCTGCCATGTGCTTGAACGCCAAGACGTTCGTGCTTCTGTGAGATGAAAGACGTCCTTCTGCATATGTGGTTGCTCACACCGGTGCACTTGTTAGTGTATCCATTCAGTCCTGGGCTGCGGGGCATTCAGAAGTGGCTCTGTGGAGATGTCTGCATAGAGGCAGCTGTCAGAACACGCACACTCGATTGTTCACCAAAACATATGCAGACGCGTCCTTAGCCTGTAGATTTGGATGCACAGAGTTCCCTGTGTTCGCAAGAGACAAGGGAATCGCGTCTGTGCGCACAGAAGCAATAGCGGACCGTTTCCCTCGGAGTGAACGCGAAAGAGCCGTCTATATACTCGCAGACACGCGAACGTGCCTCAATGCGGTCACAGAGGCAGCAGCTTTTGCACAGATGCTCCTGGTGATTCTGGCACTTTCCAGGCACACTCCTGAAAGTCGCGCACACTGCTGTTCACTCGCTAAACGACCTCTTGGGAAACACGTCTCCGGTCGACGGACCGCTCAGATTGCTTCTCGTGTAACTGTGAACTGTGTCAGCGCAGGGAATCCGTCTCTGTTGAGCAGATGTCAATCCTGCCTCGCTTTTGCTTTGTTGCCTCTACCAAGATGATTTCCCGTTTCTCTCTTCACTGGAGCAGGCAGACACAGCCAACGCACATCAAGTGTCAAGAGACACGCTCTGCTGAGCTCAACGCTTGTGCAGATGCACATGTGCGACGAAGTCAACACACGTGCTTGTGGAGAGAAAGAAAGGGACTCCCAGGCGTGTGGAGCGACGGGGAGAAAGAGCGGGCGCTGAGGAACACAGTTTCAAACAGACTGTCTCCACACAAACAGGCACCTGTCTGCAGGTATCCTAGATCTTGATTCTTGAACTTGAGGAAACACGCGTCTGAGCAAAACTCCCAAACGCTTCCAGGAAAGACACAGGCTCTCCCACAAGCACACAAGTGTTTGCCCTCAGCTATAGATCAGGGACAAGCCTGTGAAGAGATGCCCTGCTATTCTTTCGCCTTATGGCATCATGTGTTTCGTTCCTCTTGGAGATCGATTGTTAAACGTCTTTCCTAGGGCGACTGTGAAGCATTTGCCAGCGGAGGAGAAGTAGCACGGAGCAGCATTCAGTACTGCCTACGAGTGTCTTTGCTACCCTACTAGCGGAGCTCCAAGAACAGGCACACATCTTCAGGTACCTTCCAAATGTGGATTCCCCTGCAGCCCCGTAGGCGGGCGTGCAGTACGCCAACCGTCAACGGACGTTTTTCCCCTCAAGCCTGTCAGGACGTTGCTCGTCCGTCTTTCCCTCAATAGATGGGAGTAGGCGCGCTTGCGGATGTGTGCGTGTGTGTGGCCACGCGTTTGCTTAGGCATCAGTGTGTGAAAAGGTAGGTGCTTTTCTCTAGCTGCGTGTGCGTGCACGTGGTGCTGGGTGCACATCCCTGGGTGCTCGTGGAAAGGTTTCTGCATGGTTTTCGCTGAGGAATCGTGTGTGTGCACATGGACAAAGAGAAGGCGCAGCAACCAGGTTCCAGCGCCGAAGAAGGCAAAAGGCGAGGTTTCCGGCGCTATCTCCTTCTCTCCCCAGAGCTAGTCGCGCAAAGCAAGCCGCTAAGCCGGCGACCGGCAAGAGAGCTACAACGAAGCATGCCGAACGGAGAAAATAGCAGCAGCTCATCTGTTCACACCTTGTTTCTGCCATGTGCTTGAACGCCAAGACGTTCGCGCTTCTGTGAGATGAAAGACGTCCTTCTGCATATGTGGTTGCTCACACCGGTGCACTTGTTAGTGTATCCATTCAGTCCTGGGCTGCGGGGCATTCAGAAGTGGCTCTGTGGAGATGTCTGCATAGAGGCAGCTGTCAGAACACGCACACTCGATTGTTCACCAAAACATATGCAGACGCGTCCTTAGCCTGTAGATTTGGATGCACAGAGTTCCCTGTGTTCGCAAGAGACAAGGGAATCGCGTCTGTGCGCACAGAAGCAATAGCGGACCGTTTCCCTCGGAGTGAACGCGAAAGAGCCGTCTATATACTCGCAGACACGCGAACGTGCCTCAATGCGGTCACAGAGGCAGCAGCTTTTGCACAGATGCTCCTGGTGATTCTGGCACTTTCCAGGCACACTCCTGAAAGTCGCGCACACTGCTGTTCACTCGCTAAACGACCTCTTGGGAAACACGTCTCCGGTCGACGGACCGCTCAGATTGCTTCTCGTGTAACTGTGAACTGTGTCAGCGCAGGGAATCCGTCTCTGTTGAGCAGATGTCAATCCTGCCTCGCTTTTGCTTTGTTGCCTCTACCAAGATGATTTCCCGTTTCTCTCTTCACTGGAGCAGGCAGACACAGCCAACGCACATCAAGTGTCAAGAGACACGCTCTGCTGAGCTCAACGCTTGTGCAGATGCACATGTGCGACGAAGTCAACACACGTGCTTGTGGAGAGAAAGAAAGGGACTCCCAGGCGTGTGGAGCGACGGGGAGAAAGAGCGGGCGCTGAGGAACACAGTTTCAAACAGACTGTCTCCACACAAACAGGCACCTGTCTGCAGGTATCCTAGATCTTGATTCTTGAACTTGAGGAAACACGCGTCTGAGCAAAACTCCCAAACGCTTCCAGGAAAGACACAGGCTCTCCCACAAGCACACAAGTGTTTGCCCTCAGCTATAGATCAGGGACAAGCCTGTGAAGAGATGCCCTGCTATTCTTTCGCCTTATGGCATCATGTGTTTCGTTCCTCTTGGAGATCGATTGTTAAACGTCTTTCCTAGGGCGACTGTGAAGCATTTGCCAGCGGAGGAGAAGTAGCACGGAGCAGCATTCAGTACTGCCTACGAGTGTCTTTGCTACCCTACTAGCGGAGCTCCAAGAACAGGCACACATCTTCAGGTACCTTCCAAATGTGGATTCCCCTGCAGCCCCGTAGGCGGGCGTGCAGTACGCCAACCGTCAACGGACGTTTTTCCCCTCAAGCCTGTCAGGACGTTGCTCGTCCGTCTTTCCCTCAATAGATGGGAGTAGGCGCGCTTGCGGATGTGTGCGTGTGTGTGGCCACGCGTTTGCTTAGGCATCAGTGTGTGAAAAGGTAGGTGCTTTTCTCTAGCTGCGTGTGCGTGCACGTGGTGCTGGGTGCACATCCCCGGGTGCTCGTGGAAAGGTTTCTGCATGGTTTTCGCTGAGGAATCGTGTGTGTGCACATGGACAAAGAGAAGGCGCAGCAACCAGGTTCCAGCGCCGAAGAAGGCAAAAGGCGAGGTTTCCGGCGCTATCTCCTTCTCTCCCCAGAGCTAGTCGCGCAAAGCAAGCCGCTAAGCCGGCGACCGGCAAGAGAGCTACAACGAAGCATGCCGAACGGAGAAAATAGCAGCAGCTCATCTGTTCACACCTTGTTTCTGCCATGTGCTTGAACGCCAAGACGTTCGCGCTTCTGTGAGATGAAAGACGTCCTTCTGCATATGTGGTTGCTCACACCGGTGCACTTGTTAGTGTATCCATTCAGTCCTGGGCTGCGGGGCATTCAGAAGTGGCTCTGTGGAGACGTCTGCATAGAGGCAGCTGTCAGAACACGCACACTCGATTGTTCACCAAAACATATGCAGACGCGTCCTTAGCCTGTAGATTTGGATGCACAGAGTTCCCTGTGTTCGCAAGAGACAAGGGAATCGCGTCTGTGCGCACAGAAGCAATAGCGGACCGTTTCCCTCGGAGTGAACGCGAAAGAGCCGTCTATATACTCGCAGACACGCGAACGTGCCTCAATGCGGTCACAGAGGCAGCAGCTTTTGCACAGATGCTCCTGGTGATTCTGGCACTTTCCAGGCACACTCCTGAAAGTCGCGCACACTGCTGTTCACTCGCTAAACGACCTCTTGGGAAACACGTCTCCGGTCGACGGACCGCTCAGATTGCTTCTCGTGTAACTGTGAACTGTGTCAGCGCAGGGAATCCGTCTCTGTTGAGCAGATGTCAATCCTGCCTCGCTTTTGCTTTGTTGCCTCTACCAAGATGATTTCCCGTTTCTCTCTTCACTGGAGCACGCAGACACAGCCAACGCACATCAAGTGTCAAGAGACACGCTCTGCTGAGCTCAACGCTTGTGCAGATGCACATGTGCGATGAAGTCAACACACGTGCTTGTGGAGAGAAAGAAAGGGACTCCCAGGCGTGTGGAGCGACGGGGAGAAAGAGCGGGCGCTGAGGAACACAGTTTCAAACAGACTGTCTCCACACAAACAGGCACCTGTCTGCAGGTATCCTAGATCTTGATTCTTGAACTTGAGGAAACATGCGTCTGAGCAAAACTCCCAAACGCTTCCAGGAAAGACACAGGCTCTCCCACAAGCACACAAGTGTTTGCCCTCAGCTATAGATCAGGGACAAGCTTGTGAAGAGATGCCCTGCTATTCTTTCGCCTTATGGCATCATGTGTTTCGTTCCTCTTGGAGATCGATTGTTAAACGTCTTTCCTAGGGCGACTGTGAAGCATTTGCCAGCGGAGGAGAAGTAGCACGGAGCAGCATTCAGTACTGCCTACGAGTGTCTTTGCTACCCTACTAGCGGAGCTCCAAGAACAGGCACACATCTTCAGGTACCTTCCAAATGTGGATTCCCCTGCAGCCCCGTAGGCGGGCGTGCAGTACGCCAACCGTCAACGGACGTTTTTCCCCTCAAGCCTGTCAGGACGTTGCTCGTCCGTCTTTCCCTCAATAGATGGGAGTAGGCGCGCTTGCGGATGTGTGCGTGTGTGTGGCCACGCGTTTGCTTAGGCATCAGTGTGTGAAAAGGTAGGTGCTTTTCTCTAGCTGCGTGTGCGTGCACGTGGTGCTGGGTGCACATCCCCGGGTGCTCGTGGAAAGGTTTCTGCATGGTTTTCGCTGAGGAATCGTGTGTGTGCACATGGACAAAGAGAAGGCGCAGCAACCAGGTTCCAGCGCCGAAGAAGGCAAAAGGCGAGGTTTCCGGCGCTATCTCCTTCTCTCCCCAGAGCTAGTCGCGCAAAGCAAGCCGCTAAGCCGGCGACCGGCAAGAGAGCTACAACGAAGCATGCCGAACGGAGAAAATAGCAGCAGCTCATCTGTTCACACCTTGTTTCTGCCATGTGCTTGAACGCCAAGACGTTCGCGCTTCTGTGAGATGAAAGACGTCCTTCTGCATATGTGGTTGCTCACACCGGTGCACTTGTTAGTGTATCCATTCAGTCCTGGGCTGCGGGGCATTCAGAAGTGGCTCTGTGGAGACGTCTGCATAGAGGCAGCTGTCAGAACACGCACACTCGATTGTTCACCAAAACATATGCAGACGCGTCCTTAGCCTGTAGATTTGGATGCACAGAGTTCCCTGTGTTCGCAAGAGACAAGGGAATCGCGTCTGTGCGCACAGAAGCAATAGCGGACCGTTTCCCTCGGAGTGAACGCGAAAGAGCCGTCTATATACTCGCAGACACGCGAACGTGCCTCAATGCGGTCACAGAGGCAGCAGCTTTTGCACAGATGCTCCTGGTGATTCTGGCACTTTCCAGGCACACTCCTGAAAGTCGCGCACACTGCTGTTCACTCGCTAAACGACCTCTTGGGAAACACGTCTCCGGTCGACGGACCGCTCAGATTGCTTCTCGTGTAACTGTGAACTGTGTCAGCGCAGGGAATCCGTCTCTGTTGAGCAGATGTCAATCCTGCCTCGCTTTTGCTTTGTTGCCTCTACCAAGATGATTTCCCGTTTCTCTCTTCACTGGAGCAGGCAGACACAGCCAACGCACATCAAGTGTCAAGAGACACGCTCTGCTGAGCTCAACGCTTGTGCAGATGCACATGTGCGACGAAGTCAACACACGTGCTTGTGGAGAGAAAGAAAGGGACTCCCAGGCGTGTGGAGCGACGGGGAGAAAGAGCGGGCGCTGAGGAACACAGTTTCAAACAGACTGTCTCCACACAAACAGGCACCTGTCTGCAGGTATCCTAGATCTTGATTCTTGAACTTGAGGAAACACGCGTCTGAGCAAAACTCCCAAACGCTTCCAGGAAAGACACAGGCTCTCCCACAAGCACACAAGTGTTTGCCCTCAGCTATAGATCAGGGACAAGCCTGTGAAGAGATGCCCTGCTATTCTTTCGCCTTATGGCATCATGTGTTTCGTTCCTCTTGGAGATCGATTGTTAAACGTCTTTCCTCGGGCGACTGTGAAGCATTTGCCAGCGGAGGAGAAGTAGCACGGAGCAGCATTCAGTACTGCCTACGAGTGTCTTTGCTACCCTACTAGCGGAGCTCCAAGAACAGGCACACATCTTCAGGTACCTTCCAAATGTGGATTCCCCTGCAGCCCCGTAGGCGGGCGTGCAGTACGCCAACCGTCAACGGACGTTTTTCCCCTCAAGCCTGTCAGGACGTTGCTCGTCCGTCTTTCCCTCAATAGATGGGAGTAGGCGCGCTTGCGGATGTGTGCGTGTGTGTGGCCACGCGTTTGCTTAGGCATCAGTGTGTGAAAAGGTAGGTGCTTTTCTCTAGCTGCGTGTGCGTGCACGTGGTGCTGGGTGCACATCCCTGGGTGCTCGTGGAAAGGTTTCTGCATGGTTTTCGCTGAGGAATCGTGTGTGTGCACATGGACAAAGAGAAGGCGCAGCAACCAGGTTCCAGCGCCGAAGAAGGCAAAAGGCGAGGTTTCCGGCGCTATCTCCTTCTCTCCCCAGAGCTAGTCGCGCAAAGCAAGCCGCTAAGCCGGCGACCGGCAAGAGAGCTACAACGAAGCATGCCGAACGGAGAAAATAGCAGCAGCTCATCTGTTCACACCTTGTTTCTGCCATGTGCTTGAACGCCAAGACGTTCGCGCTTCTGTGAGATGAAAGACGTCCTTCTGCATATGTGGTTGCTCACACCGGTGCACTTGTTAGTGTATCCATTCAGTCCTGGGCTGCGGGGCATTCAGAAGTGGCTCTGTGGAGATGTCTGCATAGAGGCAGCTGTCAGAACACGCACACTCGATTGTTCACCAAAACATATGCAGACGCGTCCTTAGCCTGTAGATTTGGATGCACAGAGTTCCCTGTGTTCGCAAGAGACAAGGGAATCGCGTCTGTGCGCACAGAAGCAATAGCGGACCGTTTCCCTCGGAGTGAACGCGAAAGAGCCGTCTATATACTCGCAGACACGCGAACGTGCCTCAATGCGGTCACAGAGGCAGCAGCTTTTGCACAGATGCTCCTGGTGATTCTGGCACTTTCCAGGCACACTCCTGAAAGTCGCGCACACTGCTGTTCACTCGCTAAACGACCTCTTGGGAAACACGTCTCCGGTCGACGGACCGCTCAGATTGCTTCTCGTGTAACTGTGAACTGTGTCAGCGCAGGGAATCCGTCTCTGTTGAGCAGATGTCAATCCTGCCTCGCTTTTGCTTTGTTGCCTCTACCAAGATGATTTCCCGTTTCTCTCTTCACTGGAGCAGGCAGACACAGCCAACGCACATCAAGTGTCAAGAGACACGCTCTGCTGAGCTCAACGCTTGTGCAGATGCACATGTGCGACGAAGTCAACACACGTGCTTGTGGAGAGAAAGAAAGGGACTCCCAGGCGTGTGGAGCGACGGGGAGAAAGAGCGGGCGCTGAGGAACACAGTTTCAAACAGACTGTCTCCACACAAACAGGCACCTGTCTGCAGGTATCCTAGATCTTGATTCTTGAACTTGAGGAAACACGCGTCTGAGCAAAACTCCCAAACGCTTCCAGGAAAGACACAGGCTCTCCCACAAGCACACAAGTGTTTGCCCTCAGCTATAGATCAGGGACAAGCCTGTGAAGAGATGCCCTGCTATTCTTTCGCCTTATGGCATCATGTGTTTCGTTCCTCTTGGAGATCGATTGTTAAACGTCTTTCCTAGGGCGACTGTGAAGCATTTGCCAGCGGAGGAGAAGTAGCACGGAGCAGCATTCAGTACTGCCTACGAGTGTCTTTGCTACCCTACTAGCGGAGCTCCAAGAACAGGCACACATCTTCAGGTACCTTCCAAATGTGGATTCCCCTGCAGCCCCGTAGGCGGGCGTGCAGTACGCCAACCGTCAACGGACGTTTTTCCCCTCAAGCCTGTCAGGACGTTGCTCGTCCGTCTTTCCCTCAATAGATGGGAGTAGGCGCGCTTGCGGATGTGTGCGTGTGTGTGGCCACGCGTTTGCTTAGGCATCAGTGTGTGAAAAGGTAGGTGCTTTTCTCTAGCTGCGTGTGCGTGCACGTGGTGCTGGGTGCACATCCCCGGGTGCTCGTGGAAAGGTTTCTGCATGGTTTTCGCTGAGGAATCGTGTGTGTGCACATGGACAAAGAGAAGGCGCAGCAACCAGGTTCCAGCGCCGAAGAAGGCAAAAGGCGAGGTTTCCGGCGCTATCTCCTTCTCTCCCCAGAGCTAGTCGCGCAAAGCAAGCCGCTAAGCCGGCGACCGGCAAGAGAGCTACAACGAAGCATGCCGAACGGAGAAAATAGCAGCAGCTCATCTGTTCACACCTTGTTTCTGCCATGTGCTTGAACGCCAAGACGTTCGCGCTTCTGTGAGATGAAAGACGTCCTTCTGCATATGTGGTTGCTCACACCGGTGCACTTGTTAGTGTATCCATTCAGTCCTGGGCTGCGGGGCATTCAGAAGTGGCTCTGTGGAGACGTCTGCATAGAGGCAGCTGTCAGAACACGCACACTCGATTGTTCACCAAAACATATGCAGACGCGTCCTTAGCCTGTAGATTTGGATGCACAGAGTTCCCTGTGTTCGCAAGAGACAAGGGAATCGCGTCTGTGCGCACAGAAGCAATAGCGGACCGTTTCCCTCGGAGTGAACGCGAAAGAGCCGTCTATATACTCGCAGACACGCGAACGTGCCTCAATGCGGTCACAGAGGCAGCAGCTTTTGCACAGATGCTCCTGGTGATTCTGGCACTTTCCAGGCACACTCCTGAAAGTCGCGCACACTGCTGTTCACTCGCTAAACGACCTCTTGGGAAACACGTCTCCGGTCGACGGACCGCTCAGATTGCTTCTCGTGTAACTGTGAACTGTGTCAGCGCAGGGAATCCGTCTCTGTTGAGCAGATGTCAATCCTGCCTCGCTTTTGCTTTGTTGCCTCTACCAAGATGATTTCCCGTTTCTCTCTTCACTGGAGCACGCAGACACAGCCAACGCACATCAAGTGTCAAGAGACACGCTCTGCTGAGCTCAACGCTTGTGCAGATGCACATGTGCGATGAAGTCAACACACGTGCTTGTGGAGAGAAAGAAAGGGACTCCCAGGCGTGTGGAGCGACGGGGAGAAAGAGCGGGCGCTGAGGAACACAGTTTCAAACAGACTGTCTCCACACAAACAGGCACCTGTCTGCAGGTATCCTAGATCTTGATTCTTGAACTTGAGGAAACATGCGTCTGAGCAAAACTCCCAAACGCTTCCAGGAAAGACACAGGCTCTCCCACAAGCACACAAGTGTTTGCCCTCAGCTATAGATCAGGGACAAGCTTGTGAAGAGATGCCCTGCTATTCTTTCGCCTTATGGCATCATGTGTTTCGTTCCTCTTGGAGATCGATTGTTAAACGTCTTTCCTAGGGCGACTGTGAAGCATTTGCCAGCGGAGGAGAAGTAGCACGGAGCAGCATTCAGTACTGCCTACGAGTGTCTTTGCTACCCTACTAGCGGAGCTCCAAGAACAGGCACACATCTTCAGGTACCTTCCAAATGTGGATTCCCCTGCAGCCCCGTAGGCGGGCGTGCAGTACGCCAACCGTCAACGGACGTTTTTCCCCTCAAGCCTGTCAGGACGTTGCTCGTCCGTCTTTCCCTCAATAGATGGGAGTAGGCGCGCTTGCGGATGTGTGCGTGTGTGTGGCCACGCGTTTGCTTAGGCATCAGTGTGTGAAAAGGTAGGTGCTTTTCTCTAGCTGCGTGTGCGTGCACGTGGTGCTGGGTGCACATCCCCGGGTGCTCGTGGAAAGGTTTCTGCATGGTTTTCGCTGAGGAATCGTGTGTGTGCACATGGACAAAGAGAAGGCGCAGCAACCAGGTTCCAGCGCCGAAGAAGGCAAAAGGCGAGGTTTCCGGCGCTATCTCCTTCTCTCCCCAGAGCTAGTCGCGCAAAGCAAGCCGCTAAGCCGGCGACCGGCAAGAGAGCTACAACGAAGCATGCCGAACGGAGAAAATAGCAGCAGCTCATCTGTTCACACCTTGTTTCTGCCATGTGCTTGAACGCCAAGACGTTCGCGCTTCTGTGAGATGAAAGACGTCCTTCTGCATATGTGGTTGCTCACACCGGTGCACTTGTTAGTGTATCCATTCAGTCCTGGGCTGCGGGGCATTCAGAAGTGGCTCTGTGGAGACGTCTGCATAGAGGCAGCTGTCAGAACACGCACACTCGATTGTTCACCAAAACATATGCAGACGCGTCCTTAGCCTGTAGATTTGGATGCACAGAGTTCCCTGTGTTCGCAAGAGACAAGGGAATCGCGTCTGTGCGCACAGAAGCAATAGCGGACCGTTTCCCTCGGAGTGAACGCGAAAGAGCCGTCTATATACTCGCAGACACGCGAACGTGCCTCAATGCGGTCACAGAGGCAGCAGCTTTTGCACAGATGCTCCTGGTGATTCTGGCACTTTCCAGGCACACTCCTGAAAGTCGCGCACACTGCTGTTCACTCGCTAAACGACCTCTTGGGAAACACGTCTCCGGTCGACGGACCGCTCAGATTGCTTCTCGTGTAACTGTGAACTGTGTCAGCGCAGGGAATCCGTCTCTGTTGAGCAGATGTCAATCCTGCCTCGCTTTTGCTTTGTTGCCTCTACCAAGATGATTTCCCGTTTCTCTCTTCACTGGAGCACGCAGACACAGCCAACGCACATCAAGTGTCAAGAGACACGCTCTGCTGAGCTCAACGCTTGTGCAGATGCACATGTGCGACGAAGTCAACACACGTGCTTGTGGAGAGAAAGAAAGGGACTCCCAGGCGTGTGGAGCGACGGGGAGAAAGAGCGGGCGCTGAGGAACACAGTTTCAAACAGACTGTCTCCACACAAACAGGCACCTGTCTGCAGGTATCCTAGATCTTGATTCTTGAACTTGAGGAAACACGCGTCTGAGCAAAACTCCCAAACGCTTCCAGGAAAGACACAGGCTCTCCCACAAGCACACAAGTGTTTGCCCTCAGCTATAGATCAGGGACAAGCCTGTGAAGAGATGCCCTGCTATTCTTTCGCCTTATGGCATCATGTGTTTCGTTCCTCTTGGAGATCGATTGTTAAACGTCTTTCCTAGGGCGACTGTGAAGCATTTGCCAGCGGAGGAGAAGTAGCACGGAGCAGCATTCAGTACTGCCTACGAGTGTCTTTGCTACCCTACTAGCGGAGCTCCAAGAACAGGCACACATCTTCAGGTACCTTCCAAATGTGGATTCCCCTGCAGCCCCGTAGGCGGGCGTGCAGTACGCCAACCGTCAACGGACGTTTTTCCCCTCAAGCCTGTCAGGACGTTGCTCGTCCGTCTTTCCCTCAATAGATGGGAGTAGGCGCGCTTGCGGATGTGTGCGTGTGTGTGGCCACGCGTTTGCTTAGGCATCAGTGTGTGAAAAGGTAGGTGCTTTTCTCTAGCTGCGTGTGCGTGCACGTGGTGCTGGGTGCACATCCCCGGGTGCTCGTGGAAAGGTTTCTGCATGGTTTTCGCTGAGGAATCGTGTGTGTGCACATGGACAAAGAGAAGGCGCAGCAACCAGGTTCCAGCGCCGAAGAAGGCAAAAGGCGAGGTTTCCGGCGCTATCTCCTTCTCTCCCCAGAGCTAGTCGCGCAAAGCAAGCCGCTAAGCCGGCGACCGGCAAGAGAGCTACAACGAAGCATGCCGAACGGAGAAAATAGCAGCAGCTCATCTGTTCACACCTTGTTTCTGCCATGTGCTTGAACGCCAAGACGTTCGCGCTTCTGTGAGATGAAAGACGTCCTTCTGCATATGTGGTTGCTCACACCGGTGCACTTGTTAGTGTATCCATTCAGTCCTGGGCTGCGGGGCATTCAGAAGTGGCTCTGTGGAGACGTCTGCATAGAGGCAGCTGTCAGAACACGCACACTCGATTGTTCACCAAAACATATGCAGACGCGTCCTTAGCCTGTAGATTTGGATGCACAGAGTTCCCTGTGTTCGCAAGAGACAAGGGAATCGCGTCTGTGCGCACAGAAGCAATAGCGGACCGTTTCCCTCGGAGTGAACGCGAAAGAGCCGTCTATATACTCGCAGACACGCGAACGTGCCTCAATGCGGTCACAGAGGCAGCAGCTTTTGCACAGATGCTCCTGGTGATTCTGGCACTTTCCAGGCACACTCCTGAAAGTCGCGCACACTGCTGTTCACTCGCTAAACGACCTCTTGGGAAACACGTCTCCGGTCGACGGACCGCTCAGATTGCTTCTCGTGTAACTGTGAACTGTGTCAGCGCAGGGAATCCGTCTCTGTTGAGCAGATGTCAATCCTGCCTCGCTTTTGCTTTGTTGCCTCTACCAAGATGATTTCCCGTTTCTCTCTTCACTGGAGCACGCAGACACAGCCAACGCACATCAAGTGTCAAGAGACACGCTCTGCTGAGCTCAACGCTTGTGCAGATGCACATGTGCGACGAAGTCAACACACGTGCTTGTGGAGAGAAAGAAAGGGACTCCCAGGCGTGTGGAGCGACGGGGAGAAAGAGCGGGCGCTGAGGAACACAGTTTCAAACAGACTGTCTCCACACAAACAGGCACCTGTCTGCAGGTATCCTAGATCTTGATTCTTGAACTTGAGGAAACACGCGTCTGAGCAAAACTCCCAAACGCTTCCAGGAAAGACACAGGCTCTCCCACAAGCACACAAGTGTTTGCCCTCAGCTATAGATCAGGGACAAGCCTGTGAAGAGATGCCCTGCTATTCTTTCGCCTTATGGCATCATGTGTTTCGTTCCTCTTGGAGATCGATTGTTAAACGTCTTTCCTAGGGCGACTGTGAAGCATTTGCCAGCGGAGGAGAAGTAGCACGGAGCAGCATTCAGTACTGCCTACGAGTGTCTTTGCTACCCTACTAGCGGAGCTCCAAGAACAGGCACACATCTTCAGGTACCTTCCAAATGTGGATTCCCCTGCAGCCCCGTAGGCGGGCGTGCAGTACGCCAACCGTCAACGGACGTTTTTCCCCTCAAGCCTGTCAGGACGTTGCTCGTCCGTCTTTCCCTCAATAGATGGGAGTAGGCGCGCTTGCGGATGTGTGCGTGTGTGTGGCCACGCGTTTGCTTAGGCATCAGTGTGTGAAAAGGTAGGTGCTTTTCTCTAGCTGCGTGTGCGTGCACGTGGTGCTGGGTGCACATCCCCGGGTGCTCGTGGAAAGGTTTCTGCATGGTTTTCGCTGAGGAATCGTGTGTGTGCACATGGACAAAGAGAAGGCGCAGCAACCAGGTTCCAGCGCCGAAGAAGGCAAAAGGCGAGGTTTCCGGCGCTATCTCCTTCTCTCCCCAGACCTAGTCGCGCAAAGCAAGCCGCTAAGCCGGCGACCGGCAAGAGAGCTACAACGAAGCATGCCGAACGGAGAAAATAGCAGCAGCTCATCTGTTCACACCTTGTTTCTGCCATGTGCTTGAACGCCAAGACGTTCGCGCTTCTGTGAGATGAAAGACGTCCTTCTGCATATGTGGTTGCTCACACCGGTGCACTTGTTAGTGTATCCATTCAGTCCTGGGCTGCGGGGCATTCAGAAGTGGCTCTGTGGAGACGTCTGCATAGAGGCAGCTGTCAGAACACGCACACTCGATTGTTCACCAAAACATATGCAGACGCGTCCTTAGCCTGTAGATTTGGATGCACAGAGTTCCCTGTGTTCGCAAGAGACAAGGGAATCGCGTCTGTGCGCACAGAAGCAATAGCGGACCGTTTCCCTCGGAGTGAACGCGAAAGAGCCGTCTATATACTCGCAGACACGCGAACGTGCCTCAATGCGGTCACAGAGGCAGCAGCTTTTGCACAGATGCTCCTGGTGATTCTGGCACTTTCCAGGCACACTCCTGAAAGTCGCGCACACTGCTGTTCACTCGCTAAACGACCTCTTGGGAAACACGTCTCCGGTCGACGGACCGCTCAGATTGCTTCTCGTGTAACTGTGAACTGTGTCAGCGCAGGGAATCCGTCTCTGTTGAGCAGATGTCAATCCTGCCTCGCTTTTGCTTTGTTGCCTCTACCAAGATGATTTCCCGTTTCTCTCTTCACTGGAGCACGCAGACACAGCCAACGCACATCAAGTGTCAAGAGACACGCTCTGCTGAGCTCAACGCTTGTGCAGATGCACATGTGCGATGAAGTCAACACACGTGCTTGTGGAGAGAAAGAAAGGGACTCCCAGGCGTGTGGAGCGACGGGGAGAAAGAGCGGGCGCTGAGGAACACAGTTTCAAACAGACTGTCTCCACACAAACAGGCACCTGTCTGCAGGTATCCTAGATCTTGATTCTTGAACTTGAGGAAACATGCGTCTGAGCAAAACTCCCAAACGCTTCCAGGAAAGACACAGGCTCTCCCACAAGCACACAAGTGTTTGCCCTCAGCTATAGATCAGGGACAAGCTTGTGAAGAGATGCCCTGCTATTCTTTCGCCTTATGGCATCATGTGTTTCGTTCCTCTTGGAGATCGATTGTTAAACGTCTTTCCTAGGGCGACTGTGAAGCATTTGCCAGCGGAGGAGAAGTAGCACGGAGCAGCATTCAGTACTGCCTACGAGTGTCTTTGCTACCCTACTAGCGGAGCTCCAAGAACAGGCACACATCTTCAGGTACCTTCCAAATGTGGATTCCCCTGCAGCCCCGTAGGCGGGCGTGCAGTACGCCAACCGTCAACGGACGTTTTTCCCCTCAAGCCTGTCAGGACGTTGCTCGTCCGTCTTTCCCTCAATAGATGGGAGTAGGCGCGCTTGCGGATGTGTGCGTGTGTGTGGCCACGCGTTTGCTTAGGCATCAGTGTGTGAAAAGGTAGGTGCTTTTCTCTAGCTGCGTGTGCGTGCACGTGGTGCTGGGTGCACATCCCCGGGTGCTCGTGGAAAGGTTTCTGCATGGTTTTCGCTGAGGAATCGTGTGTGTGCACATGGACAAAGAGAAGGCGCAGCAACCAGGTTCCAGCGCCGAAGAAGGCAAAAGGCGAGGTTTCCGGCGCTATCTCCTTCTCTCCCCAGAGCTAGTCGCGCAAAGCAAGCCGCTAAGCCGGCGACCGGCAAGAGAGCTACAACGAAGCATGCCGAACGGAGAAAATAGCAGCAGCTCATCTGTTCACACCTTGTTTCTGCCATGTGCTTGAACGCCAAGACGTTCGCGCTTCTGTGAGATGAAAGACGTCCTTCTGCATATGTGGTTGCTCACACCGGTGCACTTGTTAGTGTATCCATTCAGTCCTGGGCTGCGGGGCATTCAGAAGTGGCTCTGTGGAGACGTCTGCATAGAGGCAGCTGTCAGAACACGCACACTCGATTGTTCACCAAAACATATGCAGACGCGTCCTTAGCCTGTAGATTTGGATGCACAGAGTTCCCTGTGTTCGCAAGAGACAAGGGAATCGCGTCTGTGCGCACAGAAGCAATAGCGGACCGTTTCCCTCGGAGTGAACGCGAAAGAGCCGTCTATATACTCGCAGACACGCGAACGTGCCTCAATGCGGTCACAGAGGCAGCAGCTTTTGCACAGATGCTCCTGGTGATTCTGGCACTTTCCAGGCACACTCCTGAAAGTCGCGCACACTGCTGTTCACTCGCTAAACGACCTCTTGGGAAACACGTCTCCGGTCGACGGACCGCTCAGATTGCTTCTCGTGTAACTGTGAACTGTGTCAGCGCAGGGAATCCGTCTCTGTTGAGCAGATGTCAATCCTGCCTCGCTTTTGCTTTGTTGCCTCTACCAAGATGATTTCCCGTTTCTCTCTTCACTGGAGCACGCAGACACAGCCAACGCACATCAAGTGTCAAGAGACACGCTCTGCTGAGCTCAACGCTTGTGCAGATGCACATGTGCGATGAAGTCAACACACGTGCTTGTGGAGAGAAAGAAAGGGACTCCCAGGCGTGTGGAGCGACGGGGAGAAAGAGCGGGCGCTGAGGAACACAGTTTCAAACAGACTGTCTCCACACAAACAGGCACCTGTCTGCAGGTATCCTAGATCTTGATTCTTGAACTTGAGGAAACATGCGTCTGAGCAAAACTCCCAAACGCTTCCAGGAAAGACACAGGCTCTCCCACAAGCACACAAGTGTTTGCCCTCAGCTATAGATCAGGGACAAGCTTGTGAAGAGATGCCCTGCTATTCTTTCGCCTTATGGCATCATGTGTTTCGTTCCTCTTGGAGATCGATTGTTAAACGTCTTTCCTAGGGCGACTGTGAAGCATTTGCCAGCGGAGGAGAAGTAGCACGGAGCAGCATTCAGTACTGCCTACGAGTGTCTTTGCTACCCTACTAGCGGAGCTCCAAGAACAGGCACACATCTTCAGGTACCTTCCAAATGTGGATTCCCCTGCAGCCCCGTAGGCGGGCGTGCAGTACGCCAACCGTCAACGGACGTTTTTCCCCTCAAGCCTGTCAGGACGTTGCTCGTCCGTCTTTCCCTCAATAGATGGGAGTAGGCGCGCTTGCGGATGTGTGCGTGTGTGTGGCCACGCGTTTGCTTAGGCATCAGTGTGTGAAAAGGTAGGTGCTTTTCTCTAGCTGCGTGTGCGTGCACGTGGTGCTGGGTGCACATCCCCGGGTGCTCGTGGAAAGGTTTCTGCATGGTTTTCGCTGAGGAATCGTGTGTGTGCACATGGACAAAGAGAAGGCGCAGCAACCAGGTTCCAGCGCCGAAGAAGGCAAAAGGCGAGGTTTCCGGCGCTATCTCCTTCTCTCCCCAGAGCTAGTCGCGCAAAGCAAGCCGCTAAGCCGGCGACCGGCAAGAGAGCTACAACGAAGCATGCCGAACGGAGAAAATAGCAGCAGCTCATCTGTTCACACCTTGTTTCTGCCATGTGCTTGAACGCCAAGACGTTCGCGCTTCTGTGAGATGAAAGACGTCCTTCTGCATATGTGGTTGCTCACACCGGTGCACTTGTTAGTGTATCCATTCAGTCCTGGGCTGCGGGGCATTCAGAAGTGGCTCTGTGGAGACGTCTGCATAGAGGCAGCTGTCAGAACACGCACACTCGATTGTTCACCAAAACATATGCAGACGCGTCCTTAGCCTGTAGATTTGGATGCACAGAGTTCCCTGTGTTCGCAAGAGACAAGGGAATCGCGTCTGTGCGCACAGAAGCAATAGCGGACCGTTTCCCTCGGAGTGAACGCGAAAGAGCCGTCTATATACTCGCAGACACGCGAACGTGCCTCAATGCGGTCACAGAGGCAGCAGCTTTTGCACAGATGCTCCTGGTGATTCTGGCACTTTCCAGGCACACTCCTGAAAGTCGCGCACACTGCTGTTCACTCGCTAAACGACCTCTTGGGAAACACGTCTCCGGTCGACGGACCGCTCAGATTGCTTCTCGTGTAACTGTGAACTGTGTCAGCGCAGGGAATCCGTCTCTGTTGAGCAGATGTCAATCCTGCCTCGCTTTTGCTTTGTTGCCTCTACCAAGATGATTTCCCGTTTCTCTCTTCACTGGAGCAGGCAGACACAGCCAACGCACATCAAGTGTCAAGAGACACGCTCTGCTGAGCTCAACGCTTGTGCAGATGCACATGTGCGACGAAGTCAACACACGTGCTTGTGGAGAGAAAGAAAGGGACTCCCAGGCGTGTGGAGCGACGGGGAGAAAGAGCGGGCGCTGAGGAACACAGTTTCAAACAGACTGTCTCCACACAAACAGGCACCTGTCTGCAGGTATCCTAGATCTTGATTCTTGAACTTGAGGAAACACGCGTCTGAGCAAAACTCCCAAACGCTTCCAGGAAAGACACAGGCTCTCCCACAAGCACACAAGTGTTTGCCCTCAGCTATAGATCAGGGACAAGCCTGTGAAGAGATGCCCTGCTATTCTTTCGCCTTATGGCATCATGTGTTTCGTTCCTCTTGGAGATCGATTGTTAAACGTCTTTCCTCGGGCGACTGTGAAGCATTTGCCAGCGGAGGAGAAGTAGCACGGAGCAGCATTCAGTACTGCCTACGAGTGTCTTTGCTACCCTACTAGCGGAGCTCCAAGAACAGGCACACATCTTCAGGTACCTTCCAAATGTGGATTCCCCTGCAGCCCCGTAGGCGGGCGTGCAGTACGCCAACCGTCAACGGACGTTTTTCCCCTCAAGCCTGTCAGGACGTTGCTCGTCCGTCTTTCCCTCAATAGATGGGAGTAGGCGCGCTTGCGGATGTGTGCGTGTGTGTGGCCACGCGTTTTCTTAGGCATCAGTGTGTGAAAAGGTAGGTGCTTTTCTCTAGCTGCGTGTGCGTGCACGTGGTGCTGGGTGCACATCCCTGGGTGCTCGTGGAAAGGTTTCTGCATGGTTTTCGCTGAGGAATCGTGTGTGTGCACATGGACAAAGAGAAGGCGCAGCAACCAGGTTCCAGCGCCGAAGAAGGCAAAAGGCGAGGTTTCCGGCGCTATCTCCTTCTCTCCCCAGAGCTAGTCGCGCAAAGCAAGCCGCTAAGCCGGCGACCGGCAAGAGAGCTACAACGAAGCATGCCGAACGGAGAAAATAGCAGCAGCTCATCTGTTCACACCTTGTTTCTGCCATGTGCTTGAACGCCAAGACGTTCGCGCTTCTGTGAGATGAAAGACGTCCTTCTGCATATGTGGTTGCTCACACTGGTGCACTTGTTAGTGTATCCATTCAGTCCTGGGCTGCGGGGCATTCAGAAGTGGCTCTGTGGAGACGTCTGCATAGAGGCAGCTGTCAGAACACGCACACTCGATTGTTCACCAAAACATATGCAGACGCGTCCTTAGCCTGTAGATTTGGATGCACAGAGTTCCCTGTGTTCGCAAGAGACAAGGGAATCGCGTCTGTGCGCACAGAAGCAATAGCGGACCGTTTCCCTCGGAGTGAACGCGAAAGAGCCGTCTATATACTCGCAGACACGCGAACGTGCCTCAATGCGGTCACAGAGGCAGCAGCTTTTGCACAGATGCTCCTGGTGATTCTGGCACTTTCCAGGCACACTCCTGAAAGTCGCGCACACTGCTGTTCACTCGCTAAACGACCTCTTGGGAAACACGTCTCCGGTCGACGGACCGCTCAGATTGCTTCTCGTGTAACTGTGAACTGTGTCAGCGCAGGGAATCCGTCTCTGTTGAGCAGATGTCAATCCTGCCTCGCTTTTGCTTTGTTGCCTCTACCAAGATGATTTCCCGTTTCTCTCTTCACTGGAGCACGCAGACACAGCCAACGCACATCAAGTGTCAAGAGACACGCTCTGCTGAGCTCAACGCTTGTGCAGATGCACATGTGCGACGAAGTCAACACACGTGCTTGTGGAGAGAAAGAAAGGGACTCCCAGGCGTGTGGAGCGACGGGGAGAAAGAGCGGGCGCTGAGGAACACAGTTTCAAACAGACTGTCTCCACACAAACAGGCACCTGTCTGCAGGTATCCTAGATCTTGATTCTTGAACTTGAGGAAACACGCGTCTGAGCAAAACTCCCAAACGCTTCCAGGAAAGACACAGGCTCTCCCACAAGCACACAAGTGTTTGCCCTCAGCTATAGATCAGGGACAAGCCTGTGAAGAGATGCCCTGCTATTCTTTCGCCTTATGGCATCATGTGTTTCGTTCCTCTTGGAGATCGATTGTTAAACGTCTTTCCTCGGGCGACTGTGAAGCATTTGCCAGCGGAGGAGAAGTAGCACGGAGCAGCATTCAGTACTGCCTACGAGTGTCTTTGCTACCCTACTAGCGGAGCTCCAAGAACAGGCACACATCTTCAGGTACCTTCCAAATGTGGATTCCCCTGCAGCCCCGTAGGCGGGCGTGCAGTACGCCAACCGTCAACGGACGTTTTTCCCCTCAAGCCTGTCAGGACGTTGCTCGTCCGTCTTTCCCTCAATAGATGGGAGTAGGCGCGCTTGCGGATGTGTGCGTGTGTGTGGCCACGCGTTTTCTTAGGCATCAGTGTGTGAAAAGGTAGGTGCTTTTCTCTAGCTGCGTGTGCGTGCACGTGGTGCTGGGTGCACATCCCTGGGTGCTCGTGGAAAGGTTTCTGCATGGTTTTCGCTGAGGAATCGTGTGTGTGCACATGGACAAAGAGAAGGCGCAGCAACCAGGTTCCAGCGCCGAAGAAGGCAAAAGGCGAGGTTTCCGGCGCTATCTCCTTCTCTCCCCAGAGCTAGTCGCGCAAAGCAAGCCGCTAAGCCGGCGACCGGCAAGAGAGCTACAACGAAGCATGCCGAACGGAGAAAATAGCAGCAGCTCATCTGTTCACACCTTGTTTCTGCCATGTGCTTGAACGCCAAGACGTTCGCGCTTCTGTGAGATGAAAGACGTCCTTCTGCATATGTGGTTGCTCACACTGGTGCACTTGTTAGTGTATCCATTCAGTCCTGGGCTGCGGGGCATTCAGAAGTGGCTCTGTGGAGACGTCTGCATAGAGGCAGCTGTCAGAACACGCACACTCGATTGTTCACCAAAACATATGCAGACGCGTCCTTAGCCTGTAGATTTGGATGCACAGAGTTCCCTGTGTTCGCAAGAGACAAGGGAATCGCGTCTGTGCGCACAGAAGCAATAGCGGACCGTTTCCCTCGGAGTGAACGCGAAAGAGCCGTCTATATACTCGCAGACACGCGAACGTGCCTCAATGCGGTCACAGAGGCAGCAGCTTTTGCACAGATGCTCCTGGTGATTCTGGCACTTTCCAGGCACACTCCTGAAAGTCGCGCACACTGCTGTTCACTCGCTAAACGACCTCTTGGGAAACACGTCTCCGGTCGACGGACCGCTCAGATTGCTTCTCGTGTAACTGTGAACTGTGTCAGCGCAGGGAATCCGTCTCTGTTGAGCAGATGTCAATCCTGCCTCGCTTTTGCTTTGTTGCCTCTACCAAGATGATTTCCCGTTTCTCTCTTCACTGGAGCAGGCAGACACAGCCAACGCACATCAAGTGTCAAGAGACACGCTCTGCTGAGCTCAACGCTTGTGCAGATGCACATGTGCGACGAAGTCAACACACGTGCTTGTGGAGAGAAAGAAAGGGACTCCCAGGCGTGTGGAGCGACGGGGAGAAAGAGCGGGCGCTGAGGAACACAGTTTCAAACAGACTGTCTCCACACAAACAGGCACCTGTCTGCAGGTATCCTAGATCTTGATTCTTGAACTTGAGGAAACACGCGTCTGAGCAAAACTCCCAAACGCTTCCAGGAAAGACACAGGCTCTCCCACAAGCACACAAGTGTTTGCCCTCAGCTATAGATCAGGGACAAGCCTGTGAAGAGATGCCCTGCTATTCTTTCGCCTTATGGCATCATGTGTTTCGTTCCTCTTGGAGATCGATTGTTAAACGTCTTTCCTAGGGCGACTGTGAAGCATTTGCCAGCGGAGGAGAAGTAGCACGGAGCAGCATTCAGTACTGCCTACGAGTGTCTTTGCTACCCTACTAGCGGAGCTCCAAGAACAGGCACACATCTTCAGGTACCTTCCAAATGTGGATTCCCCTGCAGCCCCGTAGGCGGGCGTGCAGTACGCCAACCGTCAACGGACGTTTTTCCCCTCAAGCCTGTCAGGACGTTGCTCGTCCGTCTTTCCCTCAATAGATGGGAGTAGGCGCGCTTGCGGATGTGTGCGTGTGTGTGGCCACGCGTTTGCTTAGGCATCAGTGTGTGAAAAGGTAGGTGCTTTTCTCTAGCTGCGTGTGCGTGCACGTGGTGCTGGGTGCACATCCCCGGGTGCTCGTGGAAAGGTTTCTGCATGGTTTTCGCTGAGGAATCGTGTGTGTGCACATGGACAAAGAGAAGGCGCAGCAACCAGGTTCCAGCGCCGAAGAAGGCAAAAGGCGAGGTTTCCGGCGCTATCTCCTTCTCTCCCCAGAGCTAGTCGCGCAAAGCAAGCCGCTAAGCCGGCGACCGGCAAGAGAGCTACAACGAAGCATGCCGAACGGAGAAAATAGCAGCAGCTCATCTGTTCACACCTTGTTTCTGCCATGTGCTTGAACGCCAAGACGTTCGCGCTTCTGTGAGATGAAAGACGTCCTTCTGCATATGTGGTTGCTCACACCGGTGCACTTGTTAGTGTATCCATTCAGTCCTGGGCTGCGGGGCATTCAGAAGTGGCTCTGTGGAGACGTCTGCATAGAGGCAGCTGTCAGAACACGCACACTCGATTGTTCACCAAAACATATGCAGACGCGTCCTTAGCCTGTAGATTTGGATGCACAGAGTTCCCTGTGTTCGCAAGAGACAAGGGAATCGCGTCTGTGCGCACAGAAGCAATAGCGGACCGTTTCCCTCGGAGTGAACGCGAAAGAGCCGTCTATATACTCGCAGACACGCGAACGTGCCTCAATGCGGTCACAGAGGCAGCAGCTTTTGCACAGATGCTCCTGGTGATTCTGGCACTTTCCAGGCACACTCCTGAAAGTCGCGCACACTGCTGTTCACTCGCTAAACGACCTCTTGGGAAACACGTCTCCGGTCGACGGACCGCTCAGATTGCTTCTCGTGTAACTGTGAACTGTGTCAGCGCAGGGAATCCGTCTCTGTTGAGCAGATGTCAATCCTGCCTCGCTTTTGCTTTGTTGCCTCTACCAAGATGATTTCCCGTTTCTCTCTTCACTGGAGCACGCAGACACAGCCAACGCACATCAAGTGTCAAGAGACACGCTCTGCTGAGCTCAACGCTTGTGCAGATGCACATGTGCGACGAAGTCAACACACGTGCTTGTGGAGA